>NW_021871009.1:0-803 GCF_006229205.1 Suricata suricatta | reverse complement strand
GAGAGAGAGAGAGAGAGAGAGAGAGAGATAATGACTAGGGGAGAGGGGCAAAGGACAGAGAGAGAATCTTAAGTAGGCTCCATCCTTGATGCAGAGCCTGATGTGGGACTGAATCCCACAGCCCTGGGATCATGATCTGAGCCAAAATCAAGAGTCAGATGCTTAACCAACTGAGCCAGGTGCCCCAGGATATAATATTTCTCAATGACCTATAAATCAAGCAGCAAAGGACAAAGACTAAAATTCAGAGAGCTTTGTTGTGAGTAGCTGCCAGATGGCCTTCAAGGGATGGCCACAGTATGGGGCATTTGTGAAAGCCCAGAGTCATTATCAGACAAGGACTCAGACTGTTCTAAGACCAGACGTACAAACCAAAACACAAGTTTATAAAAGTTCAGAGGAAATGATTAATAAGTCCTGGATTATTCAAAACTCCTTCCTCAAATCCATGAACCAAATTGGTAATCAGAAGACACTTTGGTGAGCCCGGGGCAGTTGTGTTTGATGGAGAACTCACCCTGGCCACCGGCAGGTCTGCTGAGCTTCCGTGGAGCACACAAGAGCCCACCTCTCTCACCTGCCCTCCCTGCGCTGGTGAGCCCCTCACTGATTATTGCCCTGGACACTCCTGACACATGGAGACTATCCGGCTAGAATCACGACTCCTTCTGAAGGTTCCTGAGCCCCTGCTGTGGGATGGCCAGTTGGTGGGACTGTGGACAACAGGTGCTGACTTTCCCATCTCTCACTCCAACAAGGGGCTCGATCTCTTCATTCGGGAAGCACCTTACTGCTCCTCTGTG
>NW_021871008.1:0-803 GCF_006229205.1 Suricata suricatta | reverse complement strand
CTGCCTCCGTTCTACTGTGGGGGAGGGCCAACCATTCAGTAAAGATGCTAAAGATGCTTTCAATTAATTTTCATCAGTGCACAAAATTTTAAAGGACTAAATTAATGAGTTATGGCACAATGATATACATCTTTCAAAGCAATATTTTATAAAAAGATTCAATGACAAAATGAAATTGTTTACCATATGTTAAATTAAAAAGTAGTTACAAATTAACCTACTCACTATGATCTCAAGCCTCTAAACATCTTTTTATTTAAAGCTGTATCTACATTTATGTCTTTAAAGCCTGGAAGGAAAAAAAATGTCACTCAAGGATCTAGAATACAATAAAGATGATCTTGTTTTCTCCTCCTCCTGCTTCAAATACGGGCTGACAAATCTACTGCGTTGGCTTTAAAAATACAGTAGTTAAGTGAAATCCGCCTATGGAGTTAGTAGTCACAACAATATATGGAACTCCTGTCGATTTACCAACTGTTCGGTCCCCTCGTTCTTCTGCACCAGGCGTGCGGTACCACCTACTGGTCAGGCAACACGGTTACAGTTTCCAATCTCGTTTGAACTGCTAAACCCACTTCTCAATCTTTTTTTTAAATTTGTTTATTTTTATTATTTTATTTTAATTCTAGTATAGTTAACTAACATACAGTGTAATATTAGTTCCAAGTCTACGATATAGTGACTCAGCAATTCCATACATCCCCCAGTGCTCATCACAGTAAGTGTGTTCTTAACCCCTTCACCTATCTCACCCATCCCCCAACTGTAACCAGCAGCTCCGTCTCTATAGTTTTTTTTTT
>NW_021871007.1:0-804 GCF_006229205.1 Suricata suricatta | reverse complement strand
CACAGTGGTTGAATTAGCAAGAAATTAACAGATCAGGTAATTCAACTAATTTGTTTCTCAGAGGAAGAAACTGAGGTCAAGGGAAGTTAAGTAATTTAGACTTCTAGCTTTCTTTTCTGCAGCATATCACTGAGGATTTAAATATAATTTAGATCACATTTAAAAGGTCAGATTTTCTGGAACTTCTTGGATTCTCTACGCGGCTTGAAGCATAGTGGGCTACCAAAGAGTTAACTGTTTAGTGGGGACAATGCTTATTAGTCACTTACCTTGAAGCTGTAAAGAAGCTTGCTACTAATGGTTATAGAGAATGTGATTGTACATGGCTGACCTGTCCTTGTCATAGGCATAATGTCTTACAGCCAGTGCTTGGGAACTCTACATTGTTTTCTAAAGCCAGAAGCCTTCCTTAGGGTGGGTGACGGAGAAGAGATATTTCTAAATGAGGCACCAAGTAGAAACTGGCCCTGAGGTTCAGAAGCACATGGACATGTGTATGGCCTCATATCCCATCGTTTGGAGGTGAAGAGTGAGGAGATAAAGTTCAACAAACCAAAATAAAAAAGGATCTAAGGTAAATTGCCAAGATTTAAAAAAGAGGAAAGGCATAACATCTTTAATAAATGACTTTGTCTAGAGCTATAGTTTACAGATTCTCCCCGTAGCTAATAGTTTCATTAATATTTACTTATCTACAGTTATTTAGAGATCTCTCTTCATCTTCAAGTAGTATTCAACTCAAATAATGTTAAATTTACTTTGTGCAAGAAATCGTGCTAATCACTTTACAGATGTTGTCTTTTT
>NW_021871006.1:0-804 GCF_006229205.1 Suricata suricatta | reverse complement strand
GATTTCAGTTCAGGTTGTGATCCCAGGGTCATAGGATTGAGCCCTGCATGGAGCTCTGCACTGGCATGGAGTCTGCTTAAGATTCTCTCTCTTGAGGTGCCCTGGTGGCTCAGTCGGGTAAGCATCCAACTTTGGCTCAGGTCATGATCTCCCATGTCAGGCTCTGTTGACAGCTCAGAGCCTGGAGCCTGCTTCGGATTCTGTGTCTCCCTTTCTCGGCCCCTCCCCCACTTGTGCTCTGTCTCTCGCTTTTTCTCAAATATAAATAATTCTCTAAAAAAAAAAGATTCTCTCTCTTTCCCTCTGCCTCATCCCTCCCACTCTCCTTCTTTGTCTTTCTCTCTCTAAAATAAAAAATAGTTTTAAAAAAGAAGTTATTTTAATTTCAACACTGAAAGTTACTGCCAGTTTTTAAAATGTTGAAAGGGAAGTCTGTCTTCTTGTAGTTTTATTGTTTGCTTCTTTAAGGAAATTGTGTCTTTTTATTCTGGCTGCTTTAAAAGATTTTCTACTCTGTCTTCTTTGGTTTCCAGTACCTTTACTGATATTTGCCTTAGTGTACCTTCCTTGTATTTATTCTGTTTATTCACTTCTTGAATCAATATGTTGATGTCATTAATCACTTTGGGAACATTCTTAGTATTTATGCCTACAAATAGTGTTTTTTGTCTTATATTCCCTCCTTTTTCTCTTTCTGGAACTGCAGTTACACATACATTAGAACATTTCATTGTATTTCTTACACAATTTTATCTTTTCCTAGGATTCAGTTTGGATATTTTCTATAAATCTGCTTCACAGAAT
>NW_021871005.1:0-804 GCF_006229205.1 Suricata suricatta | reverse complement strand
GTGGAGCTTTTTAAAGTAATAATATGCTGCAGATGCTGTAGGAACACTAAGTCAGCATCCCTGGAGTTTGGAAACAATCTATGAACTTAGACTTTGAACACTCAATTGCATCGAAGAATGAGGTAAAAAAATTGGCCTCGGAGTTGTCAGGGGAAATGTTGAATGACACATGCAGGACACAGAAGCTTAAAGCCTCCGACATTCAAAGGCTTTCATCAAAGGGTCTTCCCCCGAGTCATCTAGAGTCGTAGCCCCTACAGAACACCTTTTTCATTGCTCCCGTCACATCCTTGTTTCGCAGGGTATAGATGAAGGGGTTGGCCATGGGGGTGACGATGGTGTAGAAGAGAGAAACAAACTTGCCCTGATCCTGGGAGTGGCTGTTGCTGGGCTGCAGGTAAGCATAGATGGCAGTGCCATAGAACAGAGAGACCACCGTGAGGTGGGACCCACATGTCCCAAATGCTTTCCTCTGCCCTGCAGCTGACTTTATTCTTAAGACAACCCTGACAATCTGACCATAAGAGTATGTGATTAATGCCACAGGAATGAGGAGAATGATCATACTGGCAAAGAAGGCCTCGGACTCATTCATAGTGGTGTCAACACAGGCAAGCTTGAGCAGTGGGGGGATCTCACAAATGAAGTGGTCTATTTTATTTCTCCCACAAAGTGGTACAAGGAAGATGAGCACTGTCTGCAATGAGGAGTTGGTAAAACCAATGAACCACGTTGCAGAAGCCATCAGGGCACAGAGACGAGGGTGCATGATCACCGTGTAGTGCAGGGGCCTACAGATGGCTG
>NW_021871004.1:0-1642 GCF_006229205.1 Suricata suricatta | reverse complement strand
GAAGTCAGCTACCACAGTAAGCTACTAAAGCTTCAGCCTAAAGGGAAACTCTGGGGAAAGGTATAAAACAGGTTGGAAAAAGTATTCCCCCAAGGGCCAGGTTCCTATAATATTTATACAGCTAATTCGAGTCCCTGGTGGGGCATATGCAGGGCGTATGCTAATTTCTCAGCACCTCAGTCTGCCTAAGGAAGCACAGACTATGCATCCTTCCCCAGACCTGAACTGGAAGAGGGGAGAACAAATGCAGATTTGGGCAATTGGTAATAGGCAACTCGTAATTAAGAGAGAGAAGAGAGAGCAAGCAAGACTGTGAGTTGGGGAAGGACAGTGAGAGAGGGAGAATCCGAAGTAGGTTCCATGCACTGGGCCTGGTCCGACAAAAGTGAGATCATGACCTGAGCCAAAATCAAGCGTCTGACTCTTAACAAGAGTCTGACTGAGCCCAGTGGAGTGTGTGACTCTTGATCTCGGATTTGAAACTGTTGGGTTACGTTGGATGTACAGATTACTTAAAAATAATAACACCTTTTAAAAAGGCAGGATTAAAGGCAGTCTTGGAGCACAGGGGTATGACAGCTTCTGTGGCTGGCAGCAAGGCTCTCCTGTGGCCATAGCTTGGGCCTGAGGACATGCCGACAGGGGGAGAATCCCAGTCTTGAGGTTTCCTAAAGGACTCTGCTAGAACTCTGTCCTGGAAGTGGATCCTGCCTTGCCTCACTGCCAGGCTGGGCAGCTCTGTCACTGATGCCACAGAGGAAGTCACAGCAAGTCTGGCCTCCTTTGGCCCCCTCTCCCAGCCCCTGCTTCTCCCTGGCTCATTCTGCCATTGGGCTTCTGTCACAGTCTCTGCCTGCTGTGTCCTTAGGACGCTGTGCTGGGGGCAGCAGGAGGTTTAAACAGGACACCTTCTGCTGCCCACACCTATAGCATCACTGAAATCTCAGGGACTGTCCACCACTTCCTTTCTCCAGCGCCACCTAATAATGACACAGGGTACACAGAGTACCCAATGCGCGTGCACTGCCTCACCTCCCTGGTTTGTCATAGGCCGACAGGTAGTCAGGGTTCCCCTGCTTGACAAGAGAAATGGAGTCTCAAGTTCAAGTCAGTAACAGAGCTGGAATCAGCAGCCAAGTCCTTGGACTTAATCCAGAGGTCTTTTTGGGGTAGGAAATGTCCTGTTTTTCTCATCCCTCAAATAATTGTGACAAAATCAGTATGCAAGGCTAGGGCTCCACAGCCAAATGAGAGGAACTGCTGCTACCAATTTAAAAACATGGCCTCTTTTGGCTCCGATCTGCAAGGCTTTCCTTTTCAAACATTCACAAATATGGGTGATTCTTTCTTTAAACTAGGATAGTAATAATGCTCACTCTATCAAATGTGTTTAGAGAATGGATTTGTGGATTTTTGTGTTTCCGAGGTAGAGACTTTGGACCCTCCCTGGGGAGAAAGTGACCTCATCTTAAAGGAATGAATGCTCCTGGAAGAGTTGGGTCAAGGTCCTGGTGGTTTTGTGTGTCTAAGAGAAGACTGGACCTTTTCCACTCTCCAAGAGGGTAAATAAGTTTTTATGTTCCTAAGGGCTTGATTTTCATACTTAGCAGGCCATCATGTCCTTTCCAACAAGCTGTTAAGC
>NW_021871003.1:0-804 GCF_006229205.1 Suricata suricatta | reverse complement strand
GCGATGTCTTTCCTAATGCTTGTAGGGAGGGATTGTCAGGAATTCATCTCGCATGGACTCCAGATTGGTAAAGCATGAGCTTGTGAAGTTTTATTCGTTGAGGAAAAGAAGAGATATCTTTAAATTATTTTTCTTTTATTTATTACTTTTCTTTAATGTTTAGTTTTGAGAGAGAGAGAGAGAGACTTAGAGCATAAGCAGGGGAGGGGCGGAGAGAGAGGGAGACACAGAATCTGAAGCAGGCTCCAGGCTCTGAGCTGTCAGCATAGAGCCCTACAGGTGGCTGAAACCTACAAACCATGAGATCATGTCCTGAGCCAAAGTCGGAGCCACCCAGGTGCCCCTCTTCTAACGATGTTTAAATCATCAACTACGTACGTTTGGTTTGCAGACGGACGCTAGGAGTGTGTTTAACGCCATACCATAGTAAATTGCAAGATCAGCACTAAAGTCCTGAAACTGAGTTTTAAAAAAATGTTGCCTTTCATTCTTATCAGCAAAAAAATCTGCTACTATTTATTGAGAACCTGGATGATGCCACATGTTACACTTTACATAAAATTATTCCCTTTAATTTCTATGACAACTCTTTGAGATGGATCCCCTCCCCCCCCCCATTTTTACAGATGGAGAAACTAAGGCAGGTGAGATGAAAGCATTTTGCCCAAGGCTCCCATAGAAGGGGTTCAAACTGAAGTCTCTTGGGTTCTAAAACTCCTTCTGTTTCCAACACTCTGTACTTTCCTTTTAACTTTGTTTTTTATTTCTTAGGTTTTCATTTAGAAATACAGTTGGTCCTAAACA
>NW_021871002.1:0-804 GCF_006229205.1 Suricata suricatta | reverse complement strand
TCAATAAAAGGGATAACTATAGACCAATTTCCCTAATGAACATGAATGCTAAAATCCTCAACCTGATACTAGCCAACTGGTCCAACAATATATTAAAATAATTATTCACCATGACCAACCAGGATTTATACCTGATACTCAGACTGTTTCAATATGTGCAAAACAACCAATGTGACACATCACATCAATAAAAGAAAGGACAAGAACCACATGATCCTCTCCATGGATGCAGAGAAATCATGTGACAAATTACAGCATCCTTTCTTGATAAAAACACTCAAGAAAGTAGGGATAGAGGATCATACCTGAAGATCATAAAAGCCATATATGAAAGAGTCACCATTAATATCATCCTCAATGGGGTAAACTGAGAGCATTCCTCTAATGTCAATAACATGACAGGGATGCCTACTCTTGCCACTGCTAT
Organism: Suricata suricatta; assembly: GCF_006229205.1. NCBI lineage: Eukaryota > Metazoa > Chordata > Mammalia > Carnivora > Herpestidae > Suricata > Suricata suricatta. The sequence continues at coordinate 377 of NW_021871002.1, read as the reverse complement.
TTAACCTAGTATTGGAAGACCTGGTGTCAGCAATCACAACATAAAGGGATAAAAGGCATCCATATTGGCATGGAGGAGGTGAAACATTCACTCTTCGCAGGTGACATGATACTCTATATGGAAAACCCAAATGATTCCACCAAAAACCTGCTAGAACTGACCCATGAATTCAGCAAAGTCACAGAACATAAATCAATGCACAGAAATTGGTGGCGTTGCTATCCACCAATAATGAAACAAGGAGAGAGAAATCAAGAAATCAATCCCATATACAATTGCACAAAAAACAAACAATAAATAGGAATAAACATAACCAAGGAAGTGAAAAATCTATACACTTAAAATTATAGAAAGTTTATGAAAGAAATTAAAGACAC
>NW_021871001.1:0-804 GCF_006229205.1 Suricata suricatta | reverse complement strand
TGTGCCAACTGCCAGTATCCACATATTCTTTACTAGCCTACAACAATACACCTTAATGTATTATTCACAGATTCAGAGATGCATTTTTGACAACCAATTTAATTTCTGTGAAATTGGGATGTATTTTATCATGTGTGTGGGTGGCAGGGGCTCTCATCACTGCTGGCGAGCCAACAGCCATGGTGTAGTTGTTATGTGTGTGAACTCAGAGCTTCAGTCCACAAACCTTTTTAGAACCACTTTAAGAAGTACTCTGTGTCTCACATCGACACCTTCTGGTACGATTAAGAAAGTGGCAGCATCAAAACTTGGAAAGCTTGGAAGAAAATTCTATTGCCAATTCGTTTAATGATATTGTGTGAAAAACACAGACATAAATGGCTCTGAGTTGCACAGTTATTCAAAAGAGTTGAACTGGGAAAGTAATGTCAGAAACATTCCAGCCAATTTATTTTGCTTTCCATTTTCTTTTTATACATCAACAAGGGTGATACATATTAAAGTTGATGTGTAAGAAAGTCCGCTATAGTTTTAAAATGAGTAAAATAATACAAACTTCAAGTTCTAGGTAACATTGTGTCATGGTTTAATTGGCAGCATTTTAAATTTTGTAGTGGGACATTAAGTAATAGTGCACATAACAACCTGTAGTATCTAGGACTTTATGTGATACATGTGTTTCCTAAGTGGATTTCCTAAATCAGGTCTCATGCTTCAGAAGTTTCTTTCCTCCCACATCCATTATAGAACACTTTTCCCTAGACTCTTGTTTCTCCTGGGCCTTCCTCTATGTAGATCAGTCAA
>NW_021871000.1:0-804 GCF_006229205.1 Suricata suricatta | reverse complement strand
TGCGACAGAATCACATCAGGTCGCCAGCCTGGGACCCAAGGGTAGGCCCCATCCCATTCCATCTTCTCAATGTTACACTGAGTCCCCAGAGCCAGGGAGGCACCTTGGGCGGGGAGGAGGGTAACCAAGGACCTTAGGCGGCTCCTATGGTCCCGGGGCCACAGTAACCAGAAAGCCACGCTTATTTTCTGTTGGAATGTTCCAAGTCAACAGAAGGAAATTGAGTCTTCTCAAGGTGCTTTCTGAAAACTCAGTGAAAACACTGTCCATATGAACAGGTCTATTTAGATTTGGGGTGGTTTGAACTGATGGACATTCTTGGGGCTAAAGCTCCCCTGACATTCTACAGCTTGAGACCCCTGGCTGGCACCCACTGTGCTCAGTGAGTGATGACAGAATGTTCCAGAAGGAGCTTCGGCAAGTCTCACCACAGAGAGCACTTTGCTCCATCCCATCTGGTTTCCCAGCATGCAGATCTCTGTCCCTCCTGCCCTCCTCCTCTAGCAAAGACTTCCCGTGGCCCCAAACCCTGGCCTTCCTCTCTGAGGCCACCACAAAGCCATCTCCTCCATCCTTCCTTGGCCTGGAGGGTCCTGGTGCAAGCAGAGCAGTGTATCGGCACATTGCTTGCAGACAGGCTGCTTCCTGTGTCCTCCCCAGGATGAGTGAGTGACAGGTCACAGTCATGACTGTCTGTCTCTCAGTGCTGCTGCCAACAGCCACTGAATGGATAGATGGAAGGAAGGAAGGAAGGAGAAATGGATGGATGGATGGATGGATGGATGGATGGATGGATGGATGGAT
>NW_021870999.1:0-804 GCF_006229205.1 Suricata suricatta | reverse complement strand
AATATGTATTATAATATTCTAATCTGATATTTATCATCTACATTTGTAATTTATAATTGAAAATCTATTTCTTCACATCTGTACTGTGGCATTATGGGTTTAGGTTAATAAACATAATTATGTTTTCAGCTAAAAATTCTGAACATTAGTGCCTGCAAGGTCAGACACAATGCAAACAGACTTTGAAAGATACCAACTTCGACTTCTGCTAATAGTGGATTAAATAATTTGCATAATCCTATCTTCTAAGAATTATTTGAAAAGCTGGATACAACATTTAAAAAAGCTGTGTGAAGGCATCAAAATAGCAAAGAATTACCAGACTAGGATGTGAGGAACAGGGAGTAAAACAGAAATCTAGGGGAAATGAGCTGAGCATTTTCAAACAATTCAATCCTGTGGACATTTCCTGATCCCACAGGGACCACTGAGAGGTTGAGAGGGTGAAATGAGATATTTATCATCATTGTGGGTCTAAGGAGAAAAAGAAAATCATAGTATATAGCCTGATAAACAGGAACTGATGAACTCTACTTTCAGCCAGGAATCCCAAAGTTCACATCCACAAAGTAGAATGAACTGGATGTGTAAATCTTTGCATATGTCTTGTTGCTGAGCTGCTCATTCTGTCAGTTACAGAAATTGAATGGATGCGATCCTGGGTTGCCAGGGTCCTCATTTGACTGGCAGAAGCAAATGAAATTCCTCACTGGAGGTAAAGATCATTTTCCTCAACTTCAATTTCTCTCTACAATACTTTCACAATTATTATGTCACACACAGATGCACAAATCAGGTGCATGA
>NW_021870998.1:0-804 GCF_006229205.1 Suricata suricatta | reverse complement strand
TGAATAGAGCACTTCATCATTTCTAAAATTGGAATTTAAAGCAATTTCGGGAGAGAGAGAGGCGGGAGGGACAGAGAGGTTTGTCTGGGGGTGGGGAAGGAATCCATTGCTTTGTCAGTCCTGTTCGAGGGTAACCCCAGTATGTGGGACTTCTTGGGCTCTCTGCTGTTTTTGCTCCCTCAGAGGGGAATAACTTCCAAGCACCCTATTTTCTTTCTAGAAACCACAAATTCAAAACCAGAGAGAGACATTGGAACAAGATCCAGAGTCTTGGAAACCAATCTAGTTTTTGTCAATTTATCAAATTTCACAAGCTGTTCTTATTTTGTTTTGTTTTGATTCTGGGTGAGTCTAATATTCCTGGTGCGGGTGTGTGTGTGTGTGTGTGTGTGTGGTTCCAGGCCCTTAAACATCATTCATTTCACCCTCTTTGCAATGGTTTGTTCTTGTTGGCATCTGAGGGTGAAAGAGGATGCTCGACCATGAAGCAAACACACTCATGACCCAAGTACATCAAACAAGTGTGCTACAAATACGCACGGGCTTTTCAGGAAAAACCTGAAGGTCAACTATCTGGCCTGGAATGGGAGGTCCAGAGAGCACCAATGAAAGCAGGCTTCACCCAACCCTGGAGAGCAGGGTGGGTGGGGGATGGAGGAGGCGGAGGAGGTGGGGGGGCAGGGAGACCTGTCCTCTTAGCATGCACTGCAGAGGGAGATTTCCTGAAAAGTATGAAAAATGTCAACTAGATTTTTCAGGTCAGCTTCATTTGCCCATTCACACATTCACTTGATAAACTAAACC
>NW_021870997.1:0-804 GCF_006229205.1 Suricata suricatta | reverse complement strand
GGCTCTGTGCTGACAGCTAGCTCAGAGCCTGGAGCCTGCTTCCGGTTCTGTGTCTCCTTCTCTCTCTGCCCCTTCCCCTCTCATGCTCTGTCTCTCTCTGTATCAAAAATAAATAAAACATTAAAAAATTTTTTTAAAGTTTATTGATTTTATAGATCTTCCCAAAGAACCAACTCCTGGTTTTATTGATCTGTTACTATTTTTTTAGTTTGAATTTCATTTATTTCTGCTCTAATATTTTTTTCCCTTCTTTCTATTACTTTGGAGTTTTGCTTGTTCTTTTTCTAGTTCCTTTAGGTAAAAGGTTAGGTTGTGTATTTGAGGTTTTTCTTCTTAATGTGGGCCTGTATTGCTATAAACTTATGTCTTAAAACAGCTTTCTTTGCCTGAGTCTCAAATATTTTGGATCATTGTATTTTTATTTTCATGTGTCTCCTTGGTATTTTGACTTCCTCCTTTGATTTCTTTATTGATCCATTCCTTTGTTTAGTGGCATGTTATTTAACCTCCATTTATTTGTGATCTTTCTAAATTATTTTCTTGTGGTTGATTTCTAGTTTCATAATGTTGTGGGGTTTTTTTTAAACCTATATGATATGACTTCAATCTTTTTAGATTTTTTGAGACTTGTTTTGTAATCTAAAGTGATCTACCCTGAAAAAGGTTCTATGTGCCCTTTTGAAAAGAATGTGTATTCTACTATTATAGGATGAAATATTCTGAATATATTTTTGGATCCATCTGATCCAGTGTATCATTCACAATCACTGTTTTGTTTTGGGTTGGCTGTTTAGATAATCCATC
>NW_021870996.1:0-804 GCF_006229205.1 Suricata suricatta | reverse complement strand
GGGGGTATTTCTATGTGTGTTAATGACTGAGACGCCCTGGGCTCAGGGCTATGTTAAAATAGGTGCAGGTGTTGTGAGGCTATAAACTGGACAAGATATAATGCAGCTGGTCTCTAGAGGGAGTGGGCAGGAGGGCAGTGAAGGGAGGCTGGTGTAGGCTGTTGGGCACTCAATCCAAAGGGATGGCCAAGATACAAAAGCACAGAGGCCTGGATCAACATGACACCTGCAAGACATTACAAGGAACTCAATATTTCAGAATTGGGCTTAGGACTTTGTTTTTTAATCAATAGTGCGATTGACAGTTGATTGTCCTTATTCAAATATGATAATCCCTAAAAATCATCTAAGGTCCTTTCAAGATGTTTATTGCAACATGCCTGCATGCGTATAAACCTGCATCTGAACTTGAGCATTTAAAAAAATTTTTAATGTTCCTTTATTTTTGAGAGAGAGAGAAAATTATGAGCAGAGGAACAACAGGAAGAGGGAGACACAGAATCCAAAGCAGGCTCTAGGCTCTGAGCTGTCAACACAGAGCCCACCACAGAGCTTGAACTCACGAGCTGTGAGATCATGACCTGAGCCAAAGTCAGACATTCAACCAACTGAGCCACCCAGGAGCCCCATTTCTGTTATTTTTTTTAACTTGAGCTTTAACTTCAAGTGTTTCTGTCCTATAAACTGCCCATACATTCACTGGCAGGAAGTATCCAACAGTACATGAACAGTCACATTAAAATCTATCATGTGTCCCCTTTCAAATGTGTTTGATGTTGTTGGCAAAAAAGAAAGACAGAGACA
>NW_021870995.1:0-804 GCF_006229205.1 Suricata suricatta | reverse complement strand
AATTAACTCTTGGTAGAATCAGGGTTAGAAGTTGGGGATTTTGATTTTTTTCTCCAGTACTTCACCTGTGAGGCCCAGCTGCCTCTCTCATGTAATCCTAAGGGGATGCTGAATGTGTTTGGTCTCACTTTCAACTGAGGCTCAAAGCCAACAAGAGCAAACTACTCCTGTATTCCAAAATATGGTGTTAGGCCTCTGACCAAAACTCCACATGATGAGGCAGACCACTCAGAGCCAGCTTTCACTAATAGACTGAAGTTGGAAACTGGACTTAACTGTCTTAAGAGAGAGGTCATTCATATAATGACACAAGGGGTGTTACCTTTCCCTTTAAGTACAGTGTCAGTAGCTTCCAGGGACTGTCCCACAGGCTACTTCACATCTCCTGCCCAAAGAGAGGCTGGAAATCAGCCTGCACATGCAGACCAAAAAGTCATGCTTCAGGAAATAACCACAATCCCACCAAGTGACAAAAAAAAAAAGGGACATTTTCCCACAGTAAACTCGGGAGACTGCTGACCTAGAGTCCTCAAGAAGGGCTTGGCACAGGAGGGTTTCTGGGAGTGGAGGACAAAACAGAAAAATGATTGTCTGTGAAGATGGATTATTGAGATTTAGAGCCAAAGAAGGGTTTTTACTCTGATGGCACAGCCAGTGTGTCATCTGGTGACTGAGGTTCTTCATGAGTAGATAATGAAAGAAAATGCAAAATGCTTATTGATTTTTGATGTGGTTTCATCTTAGCTTGGGCAAACCATGCAGTATTTAATACATAGGAGCAGAATATTTACTGTTGAAGCTTGA
>NW_021870994.1:0-804 GCF_006229205.1 Suricata suricatta | reverse complement strand
CTGCCAATGTGTGCCACTCTGCTTTTGGGCGGGAGGGGGGTATGTGGATATGAATATAGGGGAAAGGAAGGAAAAATAAAATAAGATAAAAACAGAGAGGGAGGCAAGCCATAAGAGACTCAACTGTAGAGAACAAGCTGAGGGTTGCGGGAGGTGAGGTGAGGGGATGGGCTTTAAGAAGGACACCAGCTGGGATGAGCACTGGGTATTATATGAAAGTGATGAATCACTGCCTTCTACTCTTGAAATCAATACTACGTTATATGTTAATTGACTTGAACTTAAATAAAATAAATAAATAAATAAATAATAAAGTAAAATTTAAAAAATGAGATCGAGGGAACAACTGGAAAGGAGAGTGCATTAATCACTGCTTTCGAGCACCCACACTCTCTGCTGTTAGAAGCCGGCAGGTCTTGTCTCTGGTGTTTCTCCATCTTTCACACACAGGCGCCTGATGCTGGCCAAGTGGAGAGCCGCAGCGGGAGGATCCCAGCGCCATCAGAGGAACCGGGCTCTCCGGGATTGTCGCGCAAGGTGGTGACCGCCAGATGTTGGTCATTCTTCTTCCCCAGTCAGGGTCCATGATTCCTTATTCAAAACCCTTGGAGGGGTGCCTGGCTGGCTCAGTCCACTGGGTGTCTGACTTCAGCTCAGGTTATGATCTCATGGGTTCAAGCCCCACATCAGGCTCTGCATTGATAACTCGAAGCCTGCTTCAGATTCTCGGTCTCCCTCTCTCTCTGCCCTTCCCCCACTTGCATATTCTCTCTCTCTCTCTCTCTCTCTCTCTCTCTCTCTCTC
>NW_021870993.1:0-1642 GCF_006229205.1 Suricata suricatta | reverse complement strand
GACCTCGGGGGCTCCACCTGCTCTTCCATCTGCCTGGAACACTCCTCCCTGCCCCTTCTGGCTGGCAGATCCCTACTCATCTGTTCAATTAAGACTGGCTGCGGTGAACGAAAACAATGGTATCAGAAAATATTCCAGAAAGAGAGACCGCGTGGCAAGCAGGGCAATCTCAGACGTGTGCTCACCCTCTCTGAGGCCGGTCCTCTGTTTCCAGGGAACAACCTCGCAAAGTTGTTCCAATACACAGTCGGCTTCTCTGAGGTCGACGAAGCCGGGATACAAACACACCCTGGATGAAGAAAGAACCATTATTCGCCAAAGAACACAGAAAAGACAGGCTAGTCTGTAACCATTAGTGAAGTGAGTTAATTTCATGTGTAGCTGAACTCATCTTACCACACCGCCCATGGCAAGACGTGAAACAAGCTTTCACGTGAAGACAAATAAGAGGCAACAAAGGGAAAAAACACATGAGGGCTTTTACAGACACTTCAAATATTGCTCCACCACTTGCTGTGAAACTTTGGGCAAATTACTGAACTTCAATGAACGCTGGTGTTTCTTATCTGTAACACGAGCGGTATCCACTTCACAGGCTCACTGTGAAAAGTAAACTCATAAAATGCCTGGCCCTGTGCTATTTTAGCAATTGGCTGTCTTCTGAGACTATGCCAGTTGTGGGGAAAGCGATCATTTCCGAATGTATCAAAATAAACACTTCCAAATGAGGGTTCCTTCTATCATTGAATATATGCTTATTTCAGTAACGCCAAGTCAGCTCAAAACCACTCTGGATCGCCTTCTGAAGAAATGGTCTGAAAGCCCCTGGGACATTCTGTCGAACTTCACTCTCTGGAGCGTGCGTTTAGTTCTTTGGAAGAACCAAAGCTCATCTGAAGCCATACCTGCTTAACAACGAGATGCGACCAAAATAATGCAACCGGTTTTCTCGCATGACTCTTAAATTTGCTTTAAAAGAGAGTTCTGAAGCTCTAAGCAATTCAATTAGACACACAAGTTCTGATAGACTTACCTTAAATGGCCTATTTTATAGTGACTATTAGCATACTCGTGCATTAAGGGGATGCTTCCAAAATTTTCATTTTAATAATGATTAATGCCTACTCTACCTTAAATTGCATATGCTTTAACTTTACTGAAATACACCTTAATGTAGATTAAGGTATTAACTTACTTGTGTAGGTTAAGGATTAACATATTACATATAAAACTGTATGTAGTAATATGATTAATGTGATAATAAGTGATGTATATAATGTAATATAATAATAATAATAATAAAACGGGGCACTCAGAGCACAGAAGTGGAGACCAGGTCACCTCTAACTTTGTTACTATGTGGTACTAGGCAAAGGTACTCAATCTCCTTGGGTCTCATTTCCTCACCTGAGAAGTTACAGAATAGTTCTATACCTGACGGAAAGGTTGTGAAAATGTTTTGGAGTTGGAAATTCTGTATAAAAAGAGATATTACCAAAGTGTCTCATGCCCCCCCCCCCAAGATTTTCAGAGCAGAAGTTACCTATTTCAAAAAAGGGAGCAGAATATTTTAAGAAACTATTAACTTGAAAACAATTACAGTCACTTTCGGGGGAGGATTCACTTACCTAGACACGCCTGC
>NW_021870992.1:0-8242 GCF_006229205.1 Suricata suricatta | reverse complement strand
TTATTTATTTTTGATATAGAGAGAGACAGAGCATGAGAGGGGGAGGCACAGAGAGAGAATGAGACACAGAACCGGAAACAGGCTCCAGGTTCTGAGCTGGCTGTTAGCACAGAGCCTGACGCGGGGCTGGAACCCATGAACGTGAGATCTGTGCCGAGCCGAGGTCGGAAGCTTAAGCGACTGAGCCACCCCGGCGCCCCTAACATATTTGCCTTTAAAAATTACCCATGAAGGGGCGCCGGGGTGGCTCAGTCGGTTAGGCCTCCGGCTTCGGCTCAGGTCAGATCTCACGTTCGTGGGTTCGAGTCCCACATCGGGCTATGTGCTGACAGCTAGCTCAGAGCCTGGAGCCTGCTTCGGATTCTGTGTCTCCCTCTCTCTGACCCTCCCCTGCTCACACTGTCTGTCTCTGGCTCTCAAAAATAAATAAAGAACATTAAAAAATTAAAAAAATAATAAACTTTTCTTGAGAGAAAGAGAGGGCACACGTGCGTGCCTATGGGGAGAGGGGCAGAGAGAAAGGGAGACAGAATTCCCAGCAGGCTCTGCACTATTCAGGCACGACCTAAGCTAAAATCAAGAATTGGACACCTAACCAACCGAGCCCCCTACGCACCCTCCCCAACGAAAGTAAATTTTCAAAAATAAAAGAAGAAAACTTCAAAAAGTAATAAAAGAAAAACAAAAGAGACGCAGAAGCATACGTGAAAATGTAACAGGCACTACCATTGGGGAAGATGGGTAGTGGGGCAGGGAAGAATGGATGGGGTAGAGGAAGAATTGATCTTATACATTTCTGTATCATTTTATATTTTGAAATATGCACACTTCAATATGTGGTAAATAAATTTTTAAAAGGATATTACATTTTTTTACTTGATTTTTTTCTTGTTTTGAGGTAAAACAAATGTAGTTTTATTTCTTTATTTTTATGAATACAATTTATTGTCAAATTGGCTGACAGAAAACCCCCAGTGCTCATCCCAATGTAGCTGGTTTTATTTTCGTTTAATTGGTTGTTTAGGGGACCTTGAGAGTTCATTGTATACTGTAATTCATAAAAGGCTGGTCTCTTAACTTTTGGTTTTTTTCTTTATCTTCATTTTCTATTCCCAATCTCTCACACCCAGGCACTCACAGTAACAATCTTGATAAACTATTTTAAATATCCATACACCGTGGCAAAATAGGAAGTGTTGCTTTGTGTTAAAGTGGCTGCTTGATGGCTACTAATTTTTACTGCTATGCTTGGTTTATCTATACTTATTATTTAGGAATCATCCAAATACATTTTGGGTAGTGTCTTTTTTTAAAGGCTGAAATACAGGCACAAGGCTGAAGAGCATCTCCCCGCAGTGATCACAGAAGGCCGGCGCCCGGTAGGAGTGAACGGTGAGGGCGGTGGGGGCCCATCTGGAAGTCCTCGAAGGTGGCCGAAGCTGCAGGCAGCAGGGAGAGGCGGAGGGTTGAGCCGGGGCAGCTGAGGCTGTTGGTTCCTGGGTTTCTTTCTCACAGTCCTCCCCGCTGCATGGTTTGATGTTGCCTGCCTTCGTTCGTTTACTCACATACCACACTCTCCCTGGGTTCAAATCCCAGTTTCACCACTAGGCAAAACACCGATGCCGATGCCGACGGCGACTGGGGAGTCGTTTTGTGGATACAGAGACACAGTTTTGGAGACGGCTGCAGGGCAGCGTGAATGGAATTAACACTACTGAACAGGAGACGCGAAAAACGGTTAAGACGGTAACTTTTATGCTATGAATATTTCACGGTTAAACATTTTAAAATAAAATTTAAAAATACAAAAAAAATGCTGAAATACAGTTCTCTTCTTTTTTTAATGCTTATTTATCCATTTTGAGAGAAAGAGAGCAAACAGGGGAGGGGCGGAGAGGAAGCGGAGCGGGGCGAGGGGGCGGGGGGCAGGCACAGAATCCCAAGCAGGCTCCCAGCAGGCTCCCAGCAGGCTCCGCGCTTTCAGCACAGAGCTGTATGCGGGGCTCTAACTCACAAACCGTGAGATCATGACCTGAGCAGAAATCAAGAAAGAGACGCTTCACCAGTTGAGCCCCCCAGGTGCCCCCTGTTATTATTATTTTTTTAAGACTTTATTTTTAAGAATCTGTACACCAACATAGGGCTGGAACCCGAAACCCTGAGATCAAGAGTGGCATACTCCACTGACTGAGCCAGCCAGGCACACCCAGGCCTGTTATTTGTTTTTATAGTACAAAACTTGTAATATATTGGACTTTATGACCGAGAAACCTCGTGTTTGGTTGTCTATGGTACATCAGTACTAACCAATAACAGTGTTTCATTTTAGGTGACTATTTTAATCATTTTTCCTCATTTAGCCCCAGAATACTATTTAACCATAAGCAATGAGTTCCTGCTGATATATAACATACAGAATACTGTGCTCACGTGAATAAAACTATATTTTCCCTACAAAATCGTTTTAAAAGCATTTTCTATTAATTTCTCATTAGCCCTTGGAACACTGAGGTGAGAGACACATTAACATTTGAATGCCTGTGTGAATAGTGATGGAGTTAGTGCTAAGACCTTCAAAAAGGACCTGTCTCTGGAGGCAAGAGGCAGGGGGCAGGCTGTAGGCTGTAACTTCCCGCTGATGCTCTTTGGGAAGCAAGTGCCCCAGGGGGCTGCACCCGAAGGGATCTTCATCGTCCAAGGGTGGGGAGCAGGGTAAAGGGTGGCTGTACTTTTGGGTTCTGAGTAGGGCTTGCCTGGGCTATAACCCTTCTCCATCTCTTAAACTCTGGAGTCCGCAATTTCCCCATCTCTACGCTGGGAACCATACTTGCTGTGAGGGTTGTGCGAGACGAAGAAACACGGTCAGCCTGAGCAGAGGCACGTGTCATTTAATTCAGGTCCCAGGCTGAGGCTCCTGCAGCACCTAGAATTCCCAGCGCAGGTTTTCTCCCAGCCTCTGCCTCACGATCACTATGCGGAACCACGGTCGCTGGGTGGAGAAGGCCCCTAAGATTCCACCTACATTAGGTGAGGGCCTGTCACCCACCACGCAGCACAGACCCGAGACCTTCAGGACTTACTCCCCAGGGAACCTGTGACTGACGTGGTGGGGAGAGGTGCTGGCGTCAGAACACAGCATGTGGCAAAAGGAGAACTAAAAGGAGGTTGTCGTTGACTTCAACAACCTAAGGAATTACAGACCGAGGGAGAGACGGGCCTGGCTTGCTCACCCGGGCTCCACCTAATGAAAAAGGCAGTTTGGCACTATGAGCTTCCGGGGACACAAGCTCAGCCCCTGAGGGCTCTCAGGAGCTGCAGACGTGAGGCTTGCTGCCTGCAGAAAGCCCCACAATCCTCGCTCTGCACACCGCTGGAGGGGGCCTACTGTGAAGAGGGGCTGTCCCTGGGGACACGGTGAAGGAATGAACAGGCCTTATTTATAGTGTTTCAGATTCCAGTTTCCTCAACAGCAAACATGGGATTAAACAGCACTGAAAGGATCAAGGGAGGCTTTCAAAGGTACAAATGAGATTATGCATATTAACGCAGTGGCGAATAGTGGGAGGTCCCCTCCCCACAAAGCAGCACCTTTGAATACCCTCATTTGTAGCCTGCTTCTGCCCTCCCCTCCGGGGGGGAGGAGCCACCAGTCTTTGGTGGGCGAGGTCCTAGTAGCTCCACCTTCCTCGTGGGGGTAATACGCGGTGGTACCAGGATGATGGCACATTGGCTCCGGCATCCCTCAGCGAGATCACCTCAGCGACCAGCCTCTGCAGGACTGGACGGTCCAGAATCGTCTGCCCCAGGTAAGTGGGGAGTTGGACCGACACGGGGGCTTGGGGAGGCGGCTGGAGAGTGGTAAGAGCTGGAGTTGCCTGCTCTGTGCAGGGCCGGAAATCACACCCCACAAGGGAAACTAATCTTTTAAATTAGAACACCTCTCGTTTCTTTTGGTTTCCAGTTCCCCATTGAGCCTTGCCCTATGTCTGCTAACTGCTTGCTATGAATATAGATGCTCGGTTCCTGTCTTGTCTTATCGTATAGGTCAGAAAACAGGGGGAATATCGGGGTGTACAAAGATTCCGGAAGTGCTGGTCTGAAGGCCTGTGTAGAATACCCTTCCAGGATCTCAGTGAGGAGTGCTTTGTGTGTCGGTGGGGAGTGGAGGGATGAGAGCTATGGGGCCAGGATCCCTGGTACTGAGGTCTTGTGTAAACTTGATCTTCCTTAATCTAACCATCGGCTTGCTTACGGGTGCTCCGAGAGTAAACGCACTTTTGAGAGCTTGTCTAGAAGTTCGAGCAGGGGAGCGCAGTTACTGGTATACCCTTGACCAAAGATGGGTTCTCCTCCTGGGAAAGGTCGTCCTCTTAGACCGAGAGTGCAGCTTTGGCAAGGATGCACATGGAGCGGTGAGGGAGGAAGGGGAACCCGCCTAGCCAGTCCCATCAGTCAAATCAACCCTGGCGATCAATGGGGTGACAGATGTCGCAGCCAGATCGCCTGCACATCCAAAGTATAAGCCCTCTTATATTCCAAAGTAATTCCGTTTTTAAGGGAGACCCAGAAACCTGGCCAATTTTAGACATTCAACAGCTTTAGCCAAGGATTGAGGAGACACTTGGAGATACAGTCATGGTGGGGCTAACATGGAGGTTATGGTTCTGTAGGAATGCAGATCTCCAGAACCTCTTTAGATTTACAAATTACATAGTTAGTTAAAAGGTAAATTCGTGATACTGTCCTTACTGTTCTATGACCTTGTGTTAGGAGAGGTGACCCATGAGCGAGTCAGGAAGGTTGGTCACTTGTGACCAAGGAATAGAGAGTTAGTGGCAGCACAGCAGACAACTAAGGGATCTGTGTGTACAAAGGTGCTGGGGCCACAGGGAGTTCAACCTGCTAGAAAAGGGAGGGCAGGCGATAGCGGCGGGGAGCTTGGTGCTAGGAGAAGCCGGGGCTGAGGGAGGAATGTGGCCCTCCAGCTGGGAGCAGCAGTCCTGTAGCAGATCATGATTAGATCCGTGTGCGTGGAGAGCAGATGGGCAGAGGCCCTAGTGGGTGCTGATGGACTCAGCAGTCAGAGACGGGTGTGGGCACCCAGAAGGGGGAGGTGGTAGCTTTGGCGCAGCCGGTAGTGGTGACAACAAAAGATGTGTGCTTTGATGATAGGGTCCTTGATATTGAAAGATGAAGGTATTATAAATTACCATTAGGCGCCCCCTTTTTTTTTAATGTTTATTTATTTTGAGAGAGAGAGACCGAGAGTGTGAGGAGAAGAGGGACAGAGACACACAGAATCCAAAGCAGGCTCCAGGTTCTGAGCTGTCAGCACAGAGCCCAGTGCAGGACCTGAACCCCCAAACAATGAGATCATGACCTGAGCCAAAGTCAGACACTCAACTGACTGAGCCACTCAGGTGCCCCTGGGCACCTTCTATGTGCCAAGCCTGCTTCTAGGAACATTTTCTCCTCCGTAAATGCTCTCTGACTTGTCAAAGGTTACACAGTCTCTTTCTGGTTCCGCTACCCTCTATGAGCAATCTTTCAAATTTTTGCCAATTTCATGAGGCACAAAGAACAGTCTCTTGTTTTTCATTCTGATGTCTCTGGATTATTAAAATGATCTTTCTATTTCATGATTGGCTATTTGCCAGATTATTGCTAGATTATTATGTTTGTTTTAATTACTTGATATAAGAGCTATTTATAGGGACGCCTGGGTGGCTCAGTGGGTTAAGCGCCTGGCTTCAGCTCAGGTCATGATCTCACGGTTCGTGGGTTCAAGCTCCGCATTGGGCTCTCTGCTGACAGCTCAGAGACTGGAGCCTGCTTCAGATTCTGTGTCTCCCTCTCCTTCTGACCCTCTCCTGCTCACACTGTCTCCCTCTGTCTCTCAAAAATAAATTAAAAAAACAAAATATTTTTTAAAAAAAGAGCTATTTATATGTTTGAAAAATATAACTTTCTGATTTTCAACCGTCGAAAGACATGGTCAGCCAAACAAATTGAAAATATGCTTCCATAATTTTCATAGTCTGTAGTTTTATTATCATTTTTCCTTTTATTAGACATTTACACAGAAGACTGAATAAATGTGTAACACCCACATTAAGAAGGAATATTACCAGTGCTCCCAGAAACATTTTTAATGTTCTTCCCAATTACTAGCCTGTCCTTCCTGCCCCAATATTTGCACTGTGCTGAGGTCTAACTCCGTGAAACCATTTTTCCTACACATAGTCTGTATTATTTTGTGCCTGGCTTTTTTTCACACGACATGTCTCTGACATTTGTCCAAGTTTCAGGGTGAAGAGTAGTTACTACTTTCCATTGCTGATTAATGATCTATTATATGAATACAATTCATTCATGCATGCTAATGTCAGATATTGGAATTATTTCAAGTTGGACACGTGAAAAATGTCATGAACTTTCATGTATGTCTTTTGGTACACATATTTTGGAGACTTTCTGGTTCATATTTCAGATAGTTACACAGCCTGAGTAGAATAACTGGGTCCTAAGATATATGTATGTTCTAAGCTAGCTGATAATGCTAAGGTTTTACTTTTTTTTCCTTTCTTTAATATGTTATTTATTTTTTGAGACAGACAGGGGGAGAGGGCATACAGGCATGGGAGAGGCAGAGTGAGAGGGGGGCAGAGGATTGAAGCAGGCTGTCTGCTGACCGCAGAGAACCCACTGCAGAGCTCAAACTCACAAACCATGGTATCGCGATAACCTGAGCTGAAGTCGGATGCTCAACTGACTGCAGCACCCAGGTGTCCCTGCAAAACAGTTTTCTAAAGTGGTTGTACCAATTACACGCTCACCACTTGTGAATGAATGTTTTAGTGACAGCACACACTAGCAAGACTTCATCTCCTAACACTTTGAGATTCATTTTGGGGATCCTGGCAATCAAGCAAGGATTGTCTTAAACCTATCAGCACTGGATGTGATTAAATCAATGGACTTTTTAAGGGGTATCGCATTAATAGTTCTTCTAGTATGTAACGCTTCACTGATACCAATTTAAGGTTTGGAGTATTTGCCAGGACACATCCTCTATGGTATGGGGCGCCTTTAATTCCACATTTCGCCCCCTACCCGAAGAGTTGGCCTCTTGGCCTGTATTTCCATGTTTGTTTGTTTGTGTGTGTGTTTGTTTTGAGGGGGGAGGGGCAGACATGGGGGGAGACTCAGAATCTGAAGCTTAGCTTGTATTTCAGAATAAATAACTGCTGCTAAGGGAAAAATCCACAACCTTTTCTGGGGATCTTGTCCCCACCAATCACCACGCTTTGGTAGTTTATCAATGACTTTGGAGGGCTGTTGTGTATCCATGTGTGCGTTTCTTAGTAGTTTCTCACATGGGTTTCCTGATCTCCAATTTCATTCTGTGCATCTTGTCAAAATCACAGCTTTCTGACTTGGCAGGGTCCTCAGAGTAAATCTAATCTAGTCCAAACCACTTATGTACACAGTTCTCGATATATCCTGCAACTGAGAAGCTTAAGTGAAAAGTAAATTTTGACATGCTATGAGCTCAGTGCTGTAGTTTAAGAAATATCTGTGGTTTAAACCAAAAAATAAATACCGCGTTCCTTTATTGGATCTTTGACCAGATTGAAATGATTGAAATTGGGATTTTTTATCCTTATTTACTTGATTCTCTTAGAGATGAGCATGTGATGTGGTTCCTCCAGGTTCCCCAGAGAATGAGTAAGGAGAAATCCCACCGTGGGTGGAGGCTCAACTTTCAAAGCTTTTAGCTTCCTGCAGTGCCATGCAGGCCCCCTGTGTTCGATGTGTGTGCAGGTAGAATCCTGGGGGTGGAGAAGAGAATTGATGGCTGCCTCAAATGTGCAGTGGGCAGGGCCACCAACAAATGGTATTTTTTTTTTTTACATGAAATAATGTTTTCTTATCTCTAGAGACGAGTCTGGCACTTTAAAGAATTGTTGACCTTGGCTTCACATCCTCTAGTCTGCCGAGGGCCGCTTGTTGCCCAGCACATCTGTGATCCCCTGCAGGTGAACAGACCCCCTCTGGGCACCTACCACTGCACTGAGGCATCCCTTTGACAAAGGGACATCCACGACAGGAAGAGACTGTACCATCTGAGGGTGTGTCTGCCTCACTGGACAAATCCTGTAGGGCCCAACCTCCAGAGGACCCACCTCAGTCCAGAGAGACCTTTATTATCTCTGCCCAATGGCAGTCCCAGCAGCCCTGG
>NW_021870991.1:0-804 GCF_006229205.1 Suricata suricatta | reverse complement strand
GGAGCTCAGACTCCACACTCACATTTGAAGGTCAGTGCTTTTCTCCCCTGTGTTGGAAGCATCCCACTTCATATGGTGATTTTTCTAGTGCAAATGAACAGATAATACATATGAAGGTAGTCCAAGAAGCCAAAGGAAAAATAGCAAATGAGAAACGAATGACAAAAATCTCCAAACTGAAAAAAATATATATATAACCTATTTATTATGGGATATTGATTTTTATGATAATGGGGAGCAATAGGTAGAAATTATACAATAAAGGCCTTTTTCAAGTTGCACTTATTTATTTCTCAAAATTTTATTAAACACCTACCAGATGCTAGACACTGTTGTCATATTCATGGCTCTTAAAGACTATTAGGGATATGGACAGCAAACATAAAAAAGAACGATGTAATGAGATAGTAGTATGTGTTATGAGGGGAAGGAAGCAGAATAAGATGAGTGGTTAGTGCCAAAATAAGAGTAAAATATGGGAGGGTATCTGATATAAGAAAAGAATTCCACTGCAATAAAACTGGAGCAGAGATATTTGAAGTATATTTAAGAGATTGAATATACTTAAGATATTGATGCTAGTTGATAAAATATCCCAAGATTCCATGAGCCAAGATATGATTATCATGGATAGGTTCTGTATAAAACTTAAGGATTTTTAAATGTGTCACTAAATGGCATATCCTATAGCCATCCAAAATAATTTTATGGAAGAACATTTAATGATATAAAAAAATTCCAGAATCTATTTAGTGGGACAGGAAGTTGACAAAATGGTATGAACATTGTTAGCCTACATTTAAA
>NW_021870990.1:0-804 GCF_006229205.1 Suricata suricatta | reverse complement strand
TCCTATGTTCATCTGTTTCCATAAATCCCACATAAAAGTGAAATCATATGATATTCATCTTTCTTGAACTCGATATACATGACCAGTTCTTACTTCTTAAAAAAGGTTTTCTTACTTCTTTAAAAAGATACTTCGATTGCATCAGTATCTCTTGATTTTCTCCTTCCTCATTGAATCCATCTTTGTGTCTTTTTTTTTTTTTGTTCTATCTTACTTGATGCTTAAGTTATTCTTATGGCTTTCAATTTCCTACCTATGATAGATCTCTTTAAGTTCAAGACTTGTATGGATCCAAGAACTTTGCACTGTTTTCCCCCAACACTTCATTTGGTTCACTCCTTCTCATTGTGTGAACTTCTATTCAAATGTCACTTGAAAGTGACTTTAACTTCTAGAGGACTCCTTGAACCCCCACCTAATGTATGTTACTCAGTATTTTTCTCTTTTGACTTATGTTTGTTTACTTCAAAATATGTATCCCAACTTATATGTGTATATGTAGATAGATAGGTATAGACATTAGTATTGCATAGATATTATTTGCCATTCTTTCCTACAAGTCTATAAACTGCATTTGGTCTGAAATCATGTCAGTTTTGTTACTCACTGCATGTACAGAATCTGACAAGTGTTTAAACGTGCTGAGTACCAATAAAAATGTCAAGAAAGAGAAATGTAATGAATCTTACCAACTTTTATCACTCACACATTTCGATCCCTACTTTGATCACTACTGCAACCCAAAGAATGCTTTGACCCACACCAGTTGAACTCACCCCTGTCTCCTACACAGCCAACCTCAAC
>NW_021870989.1:0-804 GCF_006229205.1 Suricata suricatta | reverse complement strand
AAGGGGGAAGGGGCAGAGAGAGAGGGAGAGAGAATCCCAAGCAGGCTCTATACTGTCATCATGGAGCTCAGTGCAGGACTAGAAGCCACAAACCATGATATCATGATCTGAGCCCAAATCAAGAATCAGGTGCTTAACCCACTGAGCAACCTAGGCAGCCCTCCAATACTATTTTTAATGCAGTCAAATCAGCTTCTAAAATGTAGGTTCATAATAAAAAGGAATTATGTTCTTTTTAATATTTGGTAATATGTTATTGTGGTTGGGTTCATTTATTTTTTTCTTGACTTTGTCTTAGAATTGTTTTCTATAAATAATCTACAGGGAAATACCTTAATCTAACAATTAATTCTAAATAGTAACATAAAGGTATGTATATAACTAAATCCTACTCAATATTAATCCCTGAGTCTTCATCATACAATCTTAAGTCTTATACGTAATATATTGATTTTGAAATTTTTTTCTTTATCTGCTGATAATAGTATGTTTTTATACTGTCTTTCATTGACTGTGTATACCTTATGGTCTGCGTAATATAGATCTTAAAAGAAAAAAAATTAAACTTTCAAATGTCTGTTTTGATGGTTTATTCTACATTTCATTCAGGTTCACTAAAATCCTAAATTTAAGGGTTTATAAAAATTTCCTACATTATATGAGATATCAATACCATTTTTTTAACCTGGAAAAAATAAAACTGAATTCTTACTATTTAACATCAATACTCATATAACAATGCAATCTAAATTTGGTTATCAATATAATTAAATAACCTAAATATATATCCTGTCTGTTATTAAA
>NW_021870988.1:0-804 GCF_006229205.1 Suricata suricatta | reverse complement strand
GGAAGGGGGGCCAACAGAACTTGCTCCTGGACCGCAGGTGCAAGAGGTGAAGGCTCTGGGCTGACTCTCAGGTGTTTGGCTCAAGCCCATGGAGAAAAGAGAGTTGCCCAGGACCTCGATGGGTAAGACCAGAGGACGATATAGAACAGCCTTGAACCAATGGGTCATAGGAGCCTCTTTGAGATGCTCACCACCAATCAAAGGTAGACCAGAATCATGGAATTTTCATTCTTGTGGGGGAAAACAGGATACCGATTAAACCTCAATTCAGATGACCTAGAGCCCTTGCTCCGCAGGTCAGAGAACAGGCAGGGGCAACGGAGCAGTCTTGAAGGATTCGCTCCCTGCGTATCACCCGTCAAGTCTCAATTACCTTTCACAGAAGAAAACAAACCTAAACAGCTTGGATCCAACATGAGTATGATTTCATTTTGTGAAGCAAATCCTCTAAGTCTGGAGTTTAACAGCCACGTGAGAACTGGGAAGTCGTTGCACGTCTGAGATACCGGAAGCTTCCTCCGTACTGTTCCCACCTGCCCCGCCCTGGGCCCCTCCTAAGAGCTGCGGGTCCCTGACCAGGAACCCCTCTTTCAGGTTCTGCTTCTGAGCGCCCGGCCGGAGACACGTAAACACACAGACCGCCTCACCAGGGGCTTAGAGATCTGATCGCCTAAAAAAGCAAGCAGTGCTTTGTACTGTTTGGCATACGGATGAACAAAGAAGACAAAAATCACGCCGGCCCGACACCCACAGATAGGCGTATTGACGTGTGTTAGGCACGCCGTGTCTTTTCCGTGTGTAACA
>NW_021870987.1:0-804 GCF_006229205.1 Suricata suricatta | reverse complement strand
AAAAAAAAAAACTCAGAAGGCCCTGATTCCTCAAATTAGTCAACCTTCCTCATCAGAACTTAACAGCCATTGGAGGTCACCCGAATTCCAGCCCCACTTCATTCTGTAATGTGAAGAGTTATTTCCACAGTTTTACAAAGCCCCACACCCTGGATAGTCTTCAGTCTGTGGAATGTGCACATTAGAGTGGTTTGGCCTTAGCCAACTAAATTTTGGGTAGAGATCAGGCTCTTGAAAAATGTTCAGTGAGGTTCAGACATGGAATGCCAAGAACCTAGGCACCTGGAAAGTAGAAAAAGGGTGTGTTCTCCCTGGAGGACATTGTCTCCATCCTGTGGACTCCTGGCCTCTTGAGGAGGCATATCCATAGGACCAGAGAGAAGGTAGGAGACAGACAGTGGGGCACAAAGCCTACTATCTTTGGGAGGAAGTAAAGAGAAATAAGGAATTAGAGATAATATTAACAATATCTTTGCTGAAAAAAATAGTCCACTGGACACAAAGAAAAATTTAAATTGTAATAGAAAAGAAGAATTAAAGAATGTCAGAAGAGGTGAGATTTTGCATATGTGTTTTGGCCTCACTCTTGGTGTAGTTATGTTCCGATAGGGATTGGGTATATTTACAATGATATTGGACAGTTCTTTAATATATATCTGGGGGAGAGTGATACATATTTATTTAAAATGTCTATTTAATTTTACTTTCAGTTTAAAAGAATAATGATAGAACTGTGAATTCTACCTAAATGTGTATGATAACATTTTTCACCTTCATTTTTGAAAGATATCCTTCCTACACAAA
>NW_021870986.1:0-804 GCF_006229205.1 Suricata suricatta | reverse complement strand
CCCTCCCTCTTCTCTTGATGTCCAGACCAAAGACAAGGGTCATGTAACTACAAAATCTAGCCAAACAGAGTACTGGCCCGGCTAAAGAGGAAAAGGAACCACATGTAAAAGATAACAGGATCCACGAACATGAACACAACAGTACATGCAGGACTTGATCCCATGTGTGCCAGAAGCAAGGGGACAGAATATAGTGTGGTAAGTGAGAGTTTATTGGTACAAAAGTACTCTCCTGTAATCCTTGGGGGATTTTAATCTTCTCGGGTGGCTCTTGAAAGCTTGAAAAACAAAGGCTCAGCCTAAGTAAAGCAGAAATGTTAGAACTGTCAGACTAGAAGGTAAATGAAGGAACCAAAAGGCCCAGGGAGGTGGGAAGGCCAGAGCAGATATGCTTCATGAAACTTCTGTTATTGCAGGATCCTAGCACCTCTGTAGCAGGAGGCCCAGGTCTCTAATGGCATTTCTGTCCTCAGCCTGGGCCTAGAGAGCACAACCACCACCCAGAGCTTCACTGCAGTGCTGGTGCTTCTCCTGCCATATTGCTTAATAAATAGTTGTCTTCTGGGCCGGTGGATTCTCTGACCTTATGTGTATCAGACCCACCTCCTAGGTTCATTCCTTGCTCCCCTATGTTTAAATATTTCTAACATAGGAGGGGGAGGAGCCAAGATGGTGGAGAGGAAGGGAGCTCTGTAAACTTCGTCTGTCCCATCGATCGAACTGAGAAGGACATTGCTCTCATCTGCAAGAGCAGAAGGAGAAAATACGGACTCCATAAGGAAGAGAACCTGAAGGATACCTGAG
>NW_021870985.1:0-804 GCF_006229205.1 Suricata suricatta | reverse complement strand
AATACTGTATTAATGTTATATTTTATTTATTTTACTGCATAGATCTTTTCAGATCTCTTTGTTATAGTCTTTCTTGGGAAGAAGGTGTCATTTCATTTTTTTTTACTAGTTTCTAATAGTTAAACTACCAGTTAAATATGCTCTTATCATCTGATATGATTATATTTTGAAATGAGGTATTCATTTTGTTAAAAACCAAATGACAATATTTCACTCACCCTGTGAGAAGAAATCACTTGTTAATGATTACAAAATTGGTAAAGCTAACAGTATAGTTCCTAAAGACTAGAGGCTCAGCAAAAGTTTGGTGCCTACCAAAACCAACTGGAAAATTTCCCAGGAGACAATGATTGTGAAAAAACAATTTTATTATAAGACATTAATCACTTAGCATCTTTAGCTTATAGTTATAGTTTTAATTCATGTAGAATTACATTAATTTTTCTAAATATGATATAAATTTCTATCAAATTACAGTATCTATATTAAGATATTATCATTATAATACTAAAGTGCACAATTAAATTTTATGATAGAGTTATTGTGTCTACCAAATAAAAGAAGAAAATGCCAGATGTCTCAATAATGAAACAAACAGAATAAGCAATGATCTGGATCTTTCATTTTATTACTTGAAGTAAGAAAAGAACATTTATCTACCAACTTTACAAATCTTTGTTTTCCAAAGATAAACTTCCCAGCTATATCTAAAATCTCTACTTGCATTAAAATAAGGCACTCTTCTTAAGTCATCTGATTCCAAATTCAATCTTCCTCTCAATGTGAAGGCAGCATGACATAAAG
>NW_021870984.1:0-804 GCF_006229205.1 Suricata suricatta | reverse complement strand
TTATAAGAAATACAATTTCTGTTTATAAGAAATCTTTAGAAAAGAGGGAACTATACAGTAGGAAAATAGACTTGAAGTTGCCTGAAGTCAGTTAGGAGTAAACATTGACTGGAAAAGATGAAAATGGAATTTTGGGGTGTTGGGCTTGTCCTAAAATTGACTGACACCTAACCCCATTGAATGGTACACTTTCAATGGATGGGCCTCATGGTATTATATCTCATTATCTCAATAAAGTCAGATTTTTTTTAAAGTTAGTGGCATTAAATAACACTCAATGGCATAAAAAACAAGAACGATTTCATTGCCCTGTTGAATTCTGTGGTTAGGAATTCAGTCCTGATGGTGAGTCTGGCTGGTCTCTGCTCCAGAATGCCCATGGATTCTGATGGGAAGACTTGAAGAGTCGGGGGCTAGAATCCTGGAGGCCCCTTTGGCGACATGTTGGGCCCTGGGCTGGGCAGGGGGCTGCACTGGCCGAAAGATGAGCTCAGCTCGTACCGTTGACTGAAGTACCTGCATGTGACCTTTCCAGGCAGCTTCTGTTTTCCCTAGAAAAGTCAACCCCAAACGAGGTCCTGGGAGGTCACAGATATTTGGAGGATCTTTGACCATGTTACGTTTCTTAACTCTGTCTTTTAAAAGAAGTTTTATTGAGATATAATTGATATCACAAACATTTGCATATATTTACCATATGTATTTTGATCAGTTTGGATATAGATATACACCCATGATACCATCACCACAATCAGGGTACTAAACATACCTATCACCTCCAAAAGTTTTCTTGTGTTCTTTTTT
>NW_021870983.1:0-804 GCF_006229205.1 Suricata suricatta | reverse complement strand
AACACAGAGTAATAGGCAGGAGGATACTTATGTGGTAACATGGATAGCTTCCTGTTTTAGGGCACTGACTCACATCAGACTGACATGGGTTCAAATCCTGACCCTGCCACTTTCTGGTTGTGTAAACTTGGTGAAGTGAATTTGACCTCTCTGAACCTCCATCTCCAGGTGGGAAAGCAAACAATAATAGCACCGGCCTCGTAGTGTGGTGCATGTGCATGCTCAATAAATGCTAGGGAGTGTCAACACAAAATGAATAAACCTTTTAGAATCTCTAAAAGTTAGGGAGTTTTCTTCAAGCCCAAGTTTAAGACAGCTGCCTTGGAAACATGATCTTCACAGATAGTGCTCCTGAGAATGAATAATTCCAGGGTTGTATATTTTTTATATCTTGTAAAGACCCAAAAGATAATGGATTATAGATTAGCACTATATGCAATGCACAGTATAGGCAGGAGTCATGAGTTTTATCATAAAAGAAGGCAGGGAACAGGAGCATTGATCAAGGTCTCAAGGACAAGATAGTTTTCCTTTAAGCCACTCATTCACATGAAGCAGATGTACAATGCATGACTGTGGGTCATAAATCAAGCTTTTGGTTTGGCCAAAGTTTATGTACAGTCAAGCTGATTTAAAAAGAAATCAAGGGATGCCTGAGTGGCTCGGTGGGTTGGGCATCCAACTCTTGATTTTGGCTCAGGTCATGATATCATGGTTTATGAGATGGAGCCCCGTGTTGGGCTCTGTGCTGACAACTCAGAACCTGATTGGGATTCTCTCTCTCTCTCTCTCTCTCTCTCTCTC
>NW_021870982.1:0-804 GCF_006229205.1 Suricata suricatta | reverse complement strand
GCGAGAGCGAGCAAGCAGAGGAGGGGCAAAGAGAGAAAGAGAATCTCAGGCAGGCTCCATGCTGTCAGCAGAGAGCCTGACGTAAGATCATGACCTGAACTGAAATCAAGTCAGATGCCTAACTGACTTAGCTACCAGACACCCCTCAGTGAAAAATATATATAAATGAAAACAATAACTTGGTTTTTTATCAACAGCATTTCATGTTGCTAACTATTCTACAGTGTCAGTTTTAATGCTTTTATAGTGTTCCATTGATGGTATTAAATAGTTTATGTAGTTAATTACACTGTAAAAGACATTAAGGACTTTTTGCTGTTATTTTTGCTATTAAATTATTTATATTATACATTTTAATTGAGGTATAATTGACACGTAATACCACATTAGTTCCAGATATGCAACATAATGACTCAATATTTGTATATATTGTGAGATGATCACCACAGTAAGTGTAGTTAATATCCCTCACCATATGTAATTACAAAATTTTTTTTTCATATGTTGAGAACTTTTAAGATGTACTCTCTAGGGGAGGCTGGGTGGCTCAGTCAGTTAAGCCTCCAATTTCGGCTCAAATCAGATCTCATGTTCATGGGTTTGAGCCCCGCATCAGGCTCTGTGCTGACAGCTAGCTCAGAGTTTGGAGCTAGAAATTTGTACCTTTTGACCCCTTGTCCTATTTTGCCAATTTCTACTCCTGCCTGTAAACCACTAATCTGTTTGTACCTATGAGCTTGATATTTTGTTTCTTTCTTCAAATTGCACAAATAAGTGAGATCATTCAGCATTTGTCTTTCTTTG
>NW_021870981.1:0-1642 GCF_006229205.1 Suricata suricatta | reverse complement strand
GGTCACGTAGGTGGGCCCGGTGGAATCATAAGGGTTCTTACAAGAGGAAGACAGGAGGGCCCGAGTCAGAGAGAGGGTGGAAGATGCTATGTTTTAAAGACGGAGGAAGAGCCCTCAATCCAAGGAATTCAGGGAGCCTCTAGAAGCTAAAAAAAGCCAGGTACTGATCCTCCCTTAGAGCGTCCAGAGAGAATGCAATCCTGGGACACCTTGATTTCAGCCCATTAAGACCCATTTTGGACTAGTGACCTCCAGAACTGCAAGATAATACCTTTGTACTGTTTTGAGCCACTAAGTTGGTGGTGATTTATTACAGCAGCATTAGCACTATGGTGGTAGCGAATGTCGTGCGTCATCTTGACCAGGCCATCATGTGCCCGGATATTTGCTTCAACGTGAATCTGGGTGTGCCTGTGAAGACGCGTCTGGATGAGAGGAACACTTGAATGGGTAGACTGAGTAAAACAGACTGTGCTCCCCTGTGTAGGTGGGTCTCATCCAATGCGTTCAAAGCCTGAATGCTATGAAAGGTCTGAGAAATGTAGAATCCGCTCTTTTCTTACTGCCTGTCTTCAACTTGGGATGTGGGTCTTCTCTTCTGCTGTCAGAAGTGGACCCAGACTGGAATTAGACTGGAATTATACCATTGGCTCTCTGGGTCTCCAGCTTACCAGCTGTAATCTTGGGATGTCTTAGCCTTCATAATCATGTGAACCATTCCTTCTAGTAAATTTTACTACATATATAATATATATATTATATATTTGAAATATATATATGCACACACAGATGTGTGTGTGTGTGTGTGTGTATTTAAACTATAGGGACACCACAGTGGCTCATTGGTTGGGCATCAGACTTTGGCTCAGGTCATGATCTCACAGTTAGTGAGTTTGAACCTCACTTCAGGCTCGGTGCTGACAGCTCAGAGCCTGGAGCCTGCTTTGGATTCTGTGTCTCCCTCTCTCTTTGCCCCTCCCCAGCTCATTTTCTGTCTGTCTCTCAAAAATGAAAAAACATTTTAAAAAATGTTAATATATAACATACATATATGTAAATGTGTGTGTGTGTGTATATATATACCATATCCTTATTGGTTCAGTATCTCTGGAGAACTCAGACTACTACGCCTACCATGTATAAAGTCTGGGCAAGTAGTAACTGAGGCTTGAATTCCTGTGGAGTCAGGACACATCACCCTCCCTGTACATCGATGGGCACCAACCAGGAAGTTCCACTGAGCTTCGTGTCTAGTGTATTTACTGGAGTTTCCCTATGCAGGCATGATTGACCAAATTATTGGCCATGTGACTGAACTCCGTCTTCGGTCTTTCTCTCCTCCCCAGAGGTCAGGCAGCAGAAAGTCCCAAAACCTTCTAATCCCAAGGTTGGTCTGTCTGTGGCCTGCCCCCACCCCAACCCTGAAGCCCTCTAGGAGCCCAAGTGAGTTCCCTCCTTGGCATAACAAAGACAATCCCTTCAAGCAGAAATCCCGGGCAAAGACCAGACAAATTCTTTATTAAGACAGGGTTCTTTTCACAGCAAATGTTGCATTTGTACTGGCTTCACCCCTGAAAGATTTGGTTGATTTCAATTGGCCCTTAATGAAGGTATTCTTGACCCTGTTTAGAGGTCATGCTTC
>NW_021870980.1:0-804 GCF_006229205.1 Suricata suricatta | reverse complement strand
TGGGGGTGGGGGAAACGGGAAAATGGGTAATGGGCATTGAGGAGGGCACTTGCTGGGAGGAGCCCTGGGTCTTACATGGAAACCAACTTGACAATAAAGTATAATTAAATTTTTTTAAATAAAAAAGGTGAAAAAGAATTTGTGACATTAATCACCTTGAGAAAGACAAATAACTGATCTGGAAATATTATTGTTCAAGGAGGAGGAGGTACATTAAATAGGAGTATTGAAACTAGAAGAGAAAGAATGTATTGATGTTGGATGGGAAAATATTTGGATGGGGAAGCTGGGTCATTGGTGTAAATTCCTGAAATGGGCACCCAGCAGGGGGTGCAGGCTTTGGGGTAAGAGGCAATTATGTTTGGATGTGTTGACTTTGTGATGTTAGGTATGACCCAAGTGCAGAAGTCCAGCAGAGACACGAGTCCACATATATGGTTTCCCCACACATGTCTAAATAGATCTGTGATGGAGTAGAACCTGTGGTTCCTGTGCTTCTGGACCCTAGGAGGTCCCCCCACACTCCAGATGCATTAGGTAATGATATAATGGTCAGCAATTCTAGAAACAGGAAGGTCTCAACTGCAGGGTCAGGAGCTACTTCATTTTATTCCCTCCCTTGTTTTTGTTTTTTGTTTTTGTCAACTTAGCTTTTTTTTAATGACATATATAGCTTACTAGTAATTTCCTGTTATTTTGGGGGAAAAAAGGGTCACAATGAAGGGGAAGAAAGTGCAGGTGTGGGACTATTCCTCTATATTATCCCACCTGTTCCACCCATGGTCTTTTACCTCTTAGATGGCC
>NW_021870979.1:0-804 GCF_006229205.1 Suricata suricatta | reverse complement strand
CAGGTGCAGAAATGGGAACGGGACATTGCAGAGAGGGAAGAACATGCACAAAGGTCAGGAAAGGCAGGCAACAGTGCAGCAGGCTTTGGGTAGGATAGTCATTCTGGAATCATGGACCAGGGAAGACGAATACAGTGGAGAGAGGCAGACCAGCTCCATTCCGCGGGTGCTTATAGGTCACACATGACTTTTGACTTTAGCTTGAGGAGCCACTGAGGAAACTGGAGGGTTCCAGAATCAGATCCATCCATTCAGAATGAATGTTTTTGGAGCTTAGGACATTGTTCTTAGTTCTGAGGGGCCCATGAAGAGACACATACTGTACTGCATGGGCTCGTATCCTCAGGAAATGCAGCATCTAATCAGGAAGCAAGGAGATTTGGGGTGGGAGGAGGTGTCAGAGCCTTAATCACATGTATTATTAGCTAAAGGGAAGGAGCCCAGGAACTAACCAGATAGGGAGACAGAGGCCACTGAAGGAGCAAGGTCATAGGGGAGGGCGGGGGTAAGATCAAGGACATAAGGAAAGACTTGGGTCAGGAGAAGGGATGTTTCACTTTTGAGGTCAAAGATATGGGTTTTGCAGAAGGAAAATGGCTCAGGGAACTAGGTGTTGTTGAGAGAGAAGTTCAGGTGACCACCGGTGGGTCAGGGTAGGGAGGGAAGGAGGAGGGTGAGAAGTTCACTGCCTCATTCAACAAGACAGATGATTATTGAGCGCTACTGGGGGAGCGGGGACAGAACCGAACTGCTATGGTTCCGCCTCCAGGAGCTCTTGGTCTCTTTCTGCCCAGCCTGCTCCCT
>NW_021870978.1:0-804 GCF_006229205.1 Suricata suricatta | reverse complement strand
CAAAGTATTTATTGTGCATCTGGTGTAAAGCAGAGTTTGGGAGCCAAAGCAAATTTCACATCTCCAGCAGGTCATAGTGTGTGTGTGTGTGTGTGTGTGTGTGTGTGTGTGTGTGTGTTCTGGCAGTGGAATAGAGCAAATGGGGTGGAGACTAGTGTCATTTGACAAAGTACTTTTTACATTCAGTGCCATAGGTATATGACTCTGTCTAAATAAATGAGTGGTCTATGAATTCATAATTACATTTTATAATATACATTATACAGGGAAGGAATGGTTATTGAATTGGAGCTAAGGATGTTTAGTTTGGGAAAAGGTTGACTTTTTAGGGAGATGGAAGAGATCTTCAAATATTTGAAGACACCTGTAAGTAAACTTACTTGGTTTGGCTCCAGAAAACATCATAGGATTAAGAGGAGTTGGATTCTGGTTCAATTTAAGAAAAATATTAGAGTCTGGGGCAATCATCAATGGTTGTCTTCCTTGTGAAAGTGTAAATAATTGGTTGCTGATAAGGTGTTTTTTTTTTAAGTTTATTTACTTATTTTGAAAAAGATAGAGCAGGGGAGGGGGCAGAGATATTGGGAGAGAGAGAGAGAGAGAGGAGAGAGAGAGAGAGAGAGAGAGAGAGAGAGAGAGAGAGAGAGAGAGACACCCAAGCAGGCTTTGTGCTCTCAGCACAGGGCTTGATCTCAGAACCGCGAGATCATTACGTGAGCTGAAATCAAGAGTCAGACCCTTATCCTACTGAGCCACTCAGGTGCCCTGCCCCAGTTACTGATAAGTGTTAAGCAAAAGCAGGCT
>NW_021870977.1:0-804 GCF_006229205.1 Suricata suricatta | reverse complement strand
CCAGGCCTGCAGTTCAGACAGAGGGAGGGCAAAAATCTGACAGAAGCTTGGGACACAAGAAGAGTGATTGTTTGCTTTTCTGTGAGGGCTTCCTGAACAGGAGCACATGGGAGCTCCCCTCTCTGGAGACAAGAGAGTGGGGTGATGCCGTCTTCCCCCCACCCACCAGCCAGGTCAGACTTCAGCGAGGAACACAGTGGAGGCTGGAGCTGTGTTCACCAAACCCCACGCCTCTGCACCCCACAAGTAAAGGTGTGGGGGACCATTTATCATCCTTATGGACATCAAAAGAAACCTGGAGCTTATATCAGACAAACTAGATTTTAAACCAATGACTGTAATAAGAGATAAATAAGGGTATTATATCATCACAAAGGGGACTATCCAAGAAATAATAACAATTACAAATATTTATGCCCCAATGTGAAGCACCCAAATATATAAAACAATTAATAAAAATCATAACCTATTGACAACAATACAATAATAGTAGGAGACTTTAACATCCTACTTACAGCAAGGGAGAGATCATTTAAGCAGGAGATCAATAAGGAAACAATGGCTTTCAATGACACACTGGACCAGATGGAATTAACAGATTCAGTGCAGTTTATCCCAAAGCAGCAGAAAACACATTCCTTTCTAGTGCACATGGAACAGTCTTTGGAATAGATCACATACTATTACAAATCAGCTTATAAATCAGGCCTCAACAAGCACAAAAAGACTGAGATCATACCATGTATATTTTCAGACCACAACACTATTAAACTAGGAAGTCAGCCACAAGAAAAAATTTGAAAA
>NW_021870976.1:0-804 GCF_006229205.1 Suricata suricatta | reverse complement strand
AGAGAGAGAGACAGCACAGAGCTGGATGTGGGGCTCGAACTCACAAGCCCTTGAGTCATGAGATCATGACCTGAGCTGAAGTCGGCCGCTTAACCAACTGAGCCACCCAGGCGCCCCTCTTCTAAGTAGGCTCTATGCCCAGTGTGGGGCCCAACATGAAGCTTGAACTCATAACCCTGAAATCAAGATCTTAACTGAGGCACCCCAGGGGCCCCAGACATTTTTCTTATTTTATCAAAGGTCACAGCCTAGAGGCATGCGATCATTAAAATAGTGATATTAAATCAAGACTATAGAGCACTTCTCTACATCCAGAACATTCCATTACATCAGGATGATTCCCATTTAATAACTGTGGAATAAACCAAAGGAACTGTACATTTCAGAACTTATTTTAAAATGTCTCTACAGTACCCCAATGATATGCGTGACAAAAGGACGGACACCCGAGAGTATTTTTGCCATTGACCGCTACAACAGAGAGTAAAGACAGCCTAATCCCTACTCGGATACACATGAACCCTCACACTAAAGGCCTATTTACCTCAGTTCCTTTTTCACAGTACATCATGCCTGGCATTCAACAGCAACAACCACAACCACAACAATTATACTAAAATGCACAGTTTTGGGGCGCCTGGGTGGCTCAGTCAGTTAAGCGTCTGATTTCAGCTCAGGTCATCATGTCACGGTTCAAGCCGTGTCAGGCTCTGTGCGGACAGCTCAGGGCCTGGAGCCTGCTTCAGATTCTGTGTCTCCCTCCCCCACCTGCCCTTTTTTCCATTCTCCCCCCCCAAAAGTAAA
>NW_021870975.1:0-804 GCF_006229205.1 Suricata suricatta | reverse complement strand
GGGGGTATTTCTATGTGTGTTAATGACTGAGACGCCCTGGGCTCAGGGCTATGTTAAAATAGGTGCAGGTGTTGTGAGGCTATAAACTGGACAAGATATAATGCAGCTGGTCTCTAGAGGGAGTGGGCAGGAGGGCAGTGAAGGGAGGCTGGTGTAGGCTGTTGAGCACTCAATCCAAAGGGATGGCCAAGATACAAAAGCACAGAGGCCTGGATCAACATGACACCTGCAAGACATTACAAGGAACTCAATATTTCAGAATTGGGCTTAGGACTTTGTTTTTTAATCAATAGTGCGATTGACAGTTGATTGTCCTTATTCAAATATGATAATCCCTAAAAATCATCTAAGGTCCTTTCAAGATGTTTATTGCAACATGCCTGCATGCGTATAAACCTGCATCTGAACTTGAGCATTTAAAAAAATTTTTAATGTTCCTTTATTTTTGAGAGAGAGAGAAAATTATGAGCAGAGGAACAACAGGAAGAGGGAGACACAGAATCCAAAGCAGGCTCTAGGCTCTGAGCTGTCAACACAGAGCCCACCACAGAGCTTGAACTCACGAGCTGTGAGATCATGACCTGAGCCAAAGTCAGACATTCAACCAACTGAGCCACCCAGGTGCCCCATTTCTGTTATTTTTTTTAACTTGAGCTTTAACTTCAAGTGTTTCTGTCCTATAAACTGCCCATACATTCACTGGCAGGAAGTATCCAACAGTACATGAACAGTCACATTAAAATCTATCATGTGTCCCCTTTCAAATGTGTTTGATGTTGTTGGCAAAAAAGAAAGACAGAGACA
>NW_021870973.1:0-804 GCF_006229205.1 Suricata suricatta | reverse complement strand
AAAAAGACAACATCTGTAAAGTGATTAGCACGATTTCTTGCACAAAGTAAATTTAACATTATTTGAGTTGAATACTACTTGAAGATGAAGAGAGATCTCTAAATAACTGTAGATAAGTAAATATTAATGAAACTATTAGCTACAGGGAGAATCTGTAAACTATAGCTCTAGACAAAGTCATTTATTAAAGATGTTATGCCTTTCCTCTTTTTTAAATCTTGGCAATTTACCTTAGATCCTTTTTTATTTTGGTTTGTTGAACTTTATCTCCTCACTCTTCACCTCCAAACGATGGGATATGAGGCCATACACATGTCCATGTGCTTCTGAACCTCAGGGCCAGTTTCTACTTGGTGCCTCATTTAGAAATATCTCTTCTCCGTCACCCACCCTAAGGAAGGCTTCTGGCTTTAGAAAACAATGTAGAGTTCCCAAGCACTGGCTGTAAGACATTATGCCTATGACAAGGACAGGTCAGCCATGTACAATCACATTCTCTATAACCATTAGTAGCAAGCTTCTTTACAGCTTCAAGGTAAGTGACTAATAAGCATTGTCCCCACTAAACAGTTAACTCTTTGGTAGCCCACTATGCTTCAAGCCGTGTAGAGAATCCAAGAAGTTCCAGAAAATCTGACCTTTTAAATGTGATCTAAATTATATTTAAATCCTCAGTGATATGCTGCAGAAAAGAAAGCTAGAAGTCTAAATTACTTAACTTCCCTTGACCTCAGTTTCTTCCTCTGAGAAACAAATTAGTTGAATTACCTGATCTGTTAATTTCTTGCTAATTCAACCACTGTG
>NW_021870972.1:0-804 GCF_006229205.1 Suricata suricatta | reverse complement strand
TCAATAAAAGGGATAACTATAGACCAATTTCCCTAATGAACATGAATGCTAAAATCCTCAACCTGATACTAGCCAACTGGTCCAACAATATATTAAAATAATTATTCACCATGACCAACCAGGATTTATACCTGATACTCAGACTGTTTCAATATGTGCAAAACAACCAATGTGACACATCACATCAATAAAAGAAATGACAAGAACCACATGATCCTCTCCATGGATGCAGAGAAATCATGTGACAAATTACAGCATCCTTTCTTGATAAAAACACTCAAGAAAGTAGGGATAGAGGATCATACCTGAAGATCATAAAAGCCATATATGAAAGAGTCACCATTAATATCATCCTCAATGGGGTAAACTGAGAGCATTCCTCTAATGTCAATAACATGACAGGGATGCCTACTCTTACCACTGCTATTTAACCTAGTATTGGAAGACCTGGTGTCAGCAATCACAACATAAAGGGATAAAAGGCATCCATATTGGCATGGAGGAGGTGAAACATTCACTCTTCGCAGGTGACATGACACTCTATATGGAAAACCCAAATGATTCCACCAAAAACCTGCTAGAACTAACCCATGAATTCAGCAAAGTCACAGAACATAAATCAATGCACAGAAATTGGTGGCGTTGCTATCCACCAATAATGAAACAAGGAGAGAGAAATCAAGAAATCAATCCCATATACAATTGCACAAAAAACAAACAATAAATAGGAATAAACATAACCAAGGAAGTGAAAAATCTATACACTTAAAATTATAGAAAGTTTATGAAAGAAATTAAAGACAC
>NW_021870971.1:0-804 GCF_006229205.1 Suricata suricatta | reverse complement strand
GGAAGGGCTTTGAGGGGACAAGGGAACTATAGATAAAGGAACCCCCAGGTCACACAGGACTCCCACAAAAGGAAGAATGGGCATTTGGAAACTACTAAGACTTTGATCCTTATCTTTGAAGTGTCTGGAGATCCAGGCGCAGGGTGAAGGGGAGAGGTCCTCAAGCCTGGACCTTTCCCACCCAGCCCGCTCCATCCCCTTCTGAGCAAGTGTGAACAGTCTCCTGGGCAACGCTGAGTACCAGGAAGCCTGGAGAAGCAGGACTCTGGATCTCAGAGAAGCAGGAGCAGAGAACCATCTCTGAGATCAAGGTGGAAATGTAAAGAGTCAGTCGGTAAGTTCCCTTTGAGTGGGGACAGTTGGGCACACTTGCATTCTTTGGGTGGCTTTACGATGATAAAAGGTATTGCATCCACAAAACAAAACAAAACACGGATGCTTTAAACATGAAAAGAAAGAACAGGGCCCTTGGACACATTAACCTTAAAAACAAAACAGTTATTTTAAACTAGCAAAACTGGGTTTATTCTGGGATAGAAGTGGAGAATTGCAATCCGAGACAGCAACCTGCAGCGAAACCACAGTTAAGGCCAACAAAAGAGAGGAAAGAAATGTAATTTTATGGAGAAGGAGGAGGAGGTTGGAAGGGGCTGGGTTTATTTTTTAATGTTTATTTATTTTTTGAGAGAGAGTGAGTGCATGGGTGAGCAGGGAAGGGACAGAAAGAGGAAGAGAGAGAGTAAATCCCAAGCAGGCTCCACATTGTCAGCACAGAGCCCAGTGAGGGGATCAAACTCACGAACT
>NW_021870970.1:0-1642 GCF_006229205.1 Suricata suricatta | reverse complement strand
ACTAATTCAAAAAGATATATGCACTCTCATATTTATTGCATTATTTACAATAGCCAAGATACAGAAACAACTTAAGTGTCTACTAACAGATAAATAGATAAAGATGTGGTACATATATATAAAAGAACAAAATCTTGCCATTTGCAACAACACGGATGGGCCTAGAGGTATTATGTAGGTGAAATAAGTCACACAGAAATATAAATATATGTAGAACCTCAAAACCAAAAAAAAAAAAAAAAAAAAAAAAGAAAAAGAAAAAAATTCACAAATGCAGAGAAAAAACTGGTTGGTTGATGAAGGGAAGGAGGAAGGGAAATGAGTGAAATAGGGGAAGGGGATTAAAAGGAGCAAACTTCCAGTTATGAAATAAATGTCATAAAGATAAAAAGTATAGCATGGGAAATATAGTTAGTAATACTGTAATAACTTTGTATGGTAACAGATGGTAACTACACATAGGCTGAGTATTTCACAATGTACATAAATGTCAAATCACTGTATAGTATACCTGAAACTAATATAATATATATATATATTTAAAAAAATTTTTTTTATGTATTTTATTTTATTTTTAGAGACAGAGAGAGACAGCGCGAGAATCTGAAGCAGGCTCCAGGCTCTGAGCTTGCTGTCAGCACGGAGCCTGACTCGGGGCTCGAACCCACGAACTGTGAGATAATGACCTGAGCCGAAGCCGGCCGCTTAACCGACTGAGCTACCCAGGCGCCCCTAATATAATATTTAACATCAACAATATTTCATTGGAAATTTATTTTTTAATAAAATGAAAGTTACTCCCTTCCAAATTAGATCATATATCCAAGGGTAAATATTATTTTTGACCAGAATGAGAAAGATACTAACACCAATCCATTACTGATTTTGAGAAAAAATTTAATCACTGAGAAACATTGTTCACATAAATAAGTAGATGGGATTGGAAAGAGTTTCATAATAGCAATGTAACATCACTCTTTAAACTCCTTTTGAGTTATATGTCAAAGATTTCAGTAATCTGTTATCAAAAATTATGTTTAATGATCCATAAGGTGACAACTCAATGGGTTCTCTTTTACTTTTGTGAAGAGGAAATAATTAGATGCCACTGTGCTTGCAGAAAGATTTATTTTCTAATCATTAGTGCCATTTACCTTCTCAACATCAACATCAATATTTAAAATTATCTTGTAGTTGGAACCCTGGTGGATCTACATTTTAGTGTCACTCTACTATTGTTAGATTCACCGTATATAAGGACCACTTTTGTGAACTAGACAACCTAGTATCACAAAGGATTTGACAAAAAGAAAATCAGAAGAATTCAAGTATATTCTCAAGCAGCTTAGCTTTAGGAATAGCACTTCTGAAAATTGGGACTTTGGAAATTTATTTTCTGAGAATTTCGTGAGCCCCCACACTTCTTTGCAAAATCTTCTTGCACTCCCAGATATGTATCCCTTTTGCAGCAAGCTGATAATCTAGGATAGTTACTAAAAATTAAGATGTCTGAAATCTAGCCTCAAAGACTATCAATCCGTATGCCTCTTATGAGGTCAGCCAGGAGTCTTTTTTTTTTTTTTAATAAACTCACACCAGATGATTCTGATACAGGTTATTCATAGATTGCTTTGTAAAAACA
>NW_021870969.1:0-804 GCF_006229205.1 Suricata suricatta | reverse complement strand
TGCGACAGAATCACATCAGGTCGCCAGCCTGGGACCCAAGGGTAGGCCCCATCCCATTCCATCTTCTCAATGTTACACTGAGTCCCCAGAGCCAGGGAGGCACCTTGGGCGGGGAGGAGGGTAACCAAGGACCTTAGGTGGCTCCTATGGTCCCGGGGCCACAGTAACCAGAAAGCCACGCTTATTTTCTGTTGGAATGTTCCAAGTCAACAGAAGGAAATTGAGTCTTCTCAAGGTGCTTTCTGAAAACTCAGTGAAAACACTGTCCATATGAACAGGTCTATTTAGATTTGGGGTGGTTTGAACTGATGGACATTCTTGGGGCTAAAGCTCCCCTGACGTTCTACAGCTTGAGACCCCTGGCTGGCACCCACTGTGCTCAGTGAGTGATGACAGAATGTTCCAGAAGGAGCTTCGGCAAGTCTCACCACAGAGAGCACTTTGCTCCATCCCATCTGGTTTCCCAGCATGCAGATCTCTGTCCCTCCTGCCCTCCTCCTCTAGCAAAGACTTCCCGTGGCCCCAAACCCTGGCCTTCCTCTCTGAGGCCACCACAAAGCCATCTCCTCCATCCTTCCTTGGCCTGGAGGGTCCTGGTGCAAGCAGAGCAGTGTATCGGCACATTGCCTGCAGACAGGCTGCTTCCTGTGTCCTCCCCAGGATGAGTGAGTGACAGGTCACAGTCATGACTGTCTGTCTCTCAGTGCTGCTGCCAACAGCCACTGAATGGATAGATGGAAGGAAGGAAGGAAGGAGAAATGGATGGATGGATGGATGGATGGATGGATGGATGGATGGATGGAT
>NW_021870968.1:0-804 GCF_006229205.1 Suricata suricatta | reverse complement strand
CTGACTTGGTGTCTGGTTGAAATGAAAGAAATTACAATGGAGAAAACGTGAATAATGACTACTTGATGATAGTGAGGCATTGTTAGTAATTTAGGTATGTTAATAGTATTGTGCTTGTTTCTTTTTTGAAGAGTCCTTATCTTTGAAAGACATACACTGAAATATTTATGAAGTACTATGACAACTGGGATTTCCTTCATGATAATTAGCGGCGGGTAGGAAGGGAGGGATATAGATGAACCAAGATTGACCATAACTGATCATTGCTAAAGCTGAATGATACATAGAGGGTTCCTTATACTAGATTTTCTTCTTTTGAAATTTTCTGAAGATAAGCTCTTCTATTTATTTTTTTTAAAGGCTTATTTTATTTTTGAGAGAGAGGAAGAGAGTTTGATTGTGAGCATGCGTGCACGAGTCGGGGAGGGGCAGAGAGAGAGGGAGCGCTGGCCCCACACTGTCAGCGCAGGACCAACTCTTTGTTTTAATCCTGCAATTTCTCACATTGTTTGCAGCCCTCCGTGTCAATCAAAATCCTGCTCAGTTCTCTGTATGTCCTGTAAGCTTTTAGAAATGTTTAGAGACTTGATCACAGAGAAATTATGTTTTGCGAGGTGAGGGGGGGGGCACTTGGCTGGCTCAGTAGGTGCAGCCTGTGACTCTTCATTTTGGGGTTGTAAGTTCAAGCCCCACATTGGGTGTATAGATTACTTAAAATAAAATCTTTAAAATATTTCTATTTTAGAAGATGTGGTATATATACACAATGGAGTACTACATGGCAATGAGAAAGAATGAAATCTG
>NW_021870967.1:0-804 GCF_006229205.1 Suricata suricatta | reverse complement strand
GCCTGCCGGGCTGGTTCCAGACACCAGGGCCCAGCGGTGGCTGAAACCCGCAGGGCTCTCCATTCTCATGTCACCAATGGTCTAGTGGGAGAGACACAGAAAACAGCAAGTAAATATACACGAAGTCAGGTAGTGGTATATACAGTGGAGAAAAATAAAGTCAGGAAGGATACTGGAGCCAATTCCTAAAGGTGTTTTGGGAGTAAGCGATGCACTGGGCAGAGTTCCATGTTTCGAGAAGAGCACAGGCAAAGGCCCTAAGGCCACAGAGTGCTGTGTGTGTCCTAATTATTAGTGTGGAATCATAGTTTTGCCTGGAGTCTCTTTTTTTCATTTGGTCATTTTCGGTTTCACCTTTCCAGCTAATTAACCCGAGTCTTGATTATCAGTCTGTCGAACTCAGCCAGTTCTCTTCCCGTGGCTTCAGGTGGAAATGGGTGCCTTTGGGTCAGGTCCACACGTGTTTCCAGAGCGGCTTCCCTGGTCCCAGCTGTGTTAGGCATCGGGATGCTGTGAAAGAAACATGATGGTCTCTGCCTTGACTAGCCCCGTTGGGAATGTCCCCCGTGTCCTCCAGCCCCTTCTGTGGACCACCCGTGTTCTGCCTGATCAAATCTGAATGAGCCCTGGAGCAGTCAGTGTGGGCTGTGCAGGTTGGTTTGGAGGGGGTCTGAGAGATCACCTCAGGTGCCGAGGGGTCAGGCCGATGGTGGTGATTAGATCTCACCACGACTAGCAGTTCTTCTCTCTCCTTGGAGGAGAGCAGGTGAGCGGTGCTGGGGCCCTGGGGCTGGTGGTACATGG
>NW_021870966.1:0-804 GCF_006229205.1 Suricata suricatta | reverse complement strand
TTTCCTTCCCTTCCCTTTTCTTCCTTTCTTCCAGAATGCTAGGGGGAAAACTACCTTCACAACCTGAAAAATCTATGG
The DNA here is from genome assembly GCF_006229205.1 of Suricata suricatta. Taxonomy (NCBI): domain Eukaryota; kingdom Metazoa; phylum Chordata; class Mammalia; order Carnivora; family Herpestidae; genus Suricata; species Suricata suricatta. Next base: position 726 of record NW_021870966.1, on the reverse strand, counting down.
AATCTGGAAATAAGTTAAAAAAAATTTTTGATCAAATTCAAGCTCCTGCTTTTCTAAGTAAATTGCTCTAACTATGACTAGAGTATGGTTGTTCCCCATCTCCTCACTTCTTTTAGTTTTTAAAGCGGATTCAAAAGGGAGGGGAGACAGAAACTGAAGGTAAGAGAGGGTAAAACAATATTCCCTAGAAGGGCACATAGAAATGACACTGGCCAATGTTCAAACCTACCAGTGCCAATAAAAATAAAACAGATATAAGTTTCAATAGTAATGTTACATGCCTTCAGATAGCCTCAGGGAGATACTTGAGGTATGCCACCATGATTAGCTGTCATGGACCCAGCAGTGAAGCAGTATGGTGACAGGGAGGAAACTGTGGTCCCAGATAGCAGTGTTAGTTCTTTGGCTCTATTTTTTTTTTCTTTCTTCTTCTTTTCACTCCTCCCCCTCCCCCTCCATTGACCTCCCCTCTCCTCTTCTCTTTCTCTTTCTCTGATTCCCTTTTGATGTCTGTCTTTCTTTTTTTCTCTCCTTCTCTCTTTCTCTCTTTCTCTCTTTCTCTCGTTCTTCTCCTTGCCCTTTATTTCTGCTAAGATTCTGAAATATAACCAAATCTGGGTAATGGTATCATTTAATTGGAGTTTCCTTAATGGATAATACCATCGTTCAGTACATAGATACTGCCACATTTATTTACTCAGATTTGGAAAGAGTTCAGAAAGGTAG
>NW_021870965.1:0-804 GCF_006229205.1 Suricata suricatta | reverse complement strand
AAAAAAAAAAACTCAGAAGGCCCTGATTCCTCAAATTAGTCAACCTTCCTCATCAGAACTTAACAGCCATTGGAGGTCACCCGAATTCCAGCCCCACTTCATTCTGTAATGTGAAGAGTTATTTCCACAGTTTTACAAAGCCCCACACCCTGGATAGTCTTCAGTCTGTGGAATGTGCACATTAGAGTGGTTTGACCTTAGCCAACTAAATTTTGGGTAGAGATCAGGCTCTTGAAAAATGTTCAGTGAGGTTCAGACATGGAATGCCAAGAACCTAGGCACCTGGAAAGTAGAAAAAGGGTGTGTTCTCCCTGGAGGACATTGTCTCCATCCTGTGGACTCCTGGCCTCTTGAGGAGGCATATCCATAGGACCAGAGAGAAGGTAGGAGACAGACAGTGGGGCACAAAGCCTACTATCTTTGGGAGGAAGTAAAGAGAAATAAGGAATTAGAGATAATATTAACAATATCTTTGCTGAAAAAAATAGTCCACTGGACACAAAGAAAAATTTAAATTGTAATAGAAAAGAAGAATTAAAGAATGTCAGAAGAGGTGAGATTTTGCATATGTGTTTTGGCCTCACTCTTGGTGTAGTTATGTTCCTATAGGGATTGGGTATATTTACAATGATATTGGACAGTTCTTTAATATATATCTGGGGGAGAGTGATACATATTTATTTAAAATGTCTATTTAATTTTACTTTCAGTTTAAAAGAATAATGATAGAACTGTGAATTCTACCTAAATGTGTATGATAACATTTTTCACCTTCATTTTTGAAAGATATCCTTCCTACACAAA
>NW_021870964.1:0-804 GCF_006229205.1 Suricata suricatta | reverse complement strand
CCACATGTCTTCTACTGTCTTGGCCTCAATTATTTAGTCAAAAGCTTTATAAACTGCCTGGCAAACTGTCTCTTCCTATTACTAGGACTTGACATTGCTTTTATCAGTTCCTCTTAAGTGGATGAGAGCGCTATTCTTAAATGTTTCTCTTGGGTTTAATGCTTTTTATTCTGACTGACATACTTCTTTAACGCAGATTGTTTCATGATTTCCAAATGTTGCACCTTATAAGGTCCTAGTCTGTTGGTATTTTAGCTATTAAAACACTCTATGAAATCACTTGAGACCATATGTGTAACCTACTTACTTGTACTAAAGTCTGTTTTTGTCATTTCCTGTAGATATAATTTTTGCTTTGCTAAATGGATTCTAAGGAATGAGCTGTATTTTCTTTCATGGAAAGCAGAGATAATTTGTAATGCTTGAAGCTAAACCCCAATAACTTTGTTTTTTTCCTGCAGAAAGTAATTGAAAAAAGTCTATGTCAAGATAGGCGAATTCCTGACTATTCATATGCATACATTCAGACATTCATGGAGCATGAAATCAACAATTTCCCTTAAAATGGCTTTTTCAAACATCAGAGTATCTCTCTCCAAGACTATAAATTTTAGAGTATGTGCTGTGAGCTTGTAATACAAGTAAAAACACTATTATATGGACATATTATTTATAGCATTACTCTCTCTATTGGAATTTTTCATGTGGTGCAAAATAAATTGGATGGTTTTAAAAATCATGTATCTGAACCAAATAGCAATAAAATAACATGATGCAAACCAGGAACAATCTTTTCCTGCAAAC
>NW_021870963.1:0-804 GCF_006229205.1 Suricata suricatta | reverse complement strand
AGTTTCCTCCTTTAGAAAATGTGGGTTATGACTGTTTTTCTTAAGAGACAGCTACTGTAATGGCTAAATAAAAGAGCATGTGCAACGCACTTAGAAAGCTGCCTAGAAAAGCATAAGTGAAATCATAGGCAGAAGTTCGTATTGTTCCTACTGTTTTTATTATATTCCATGTGTCAGGAAGACAAGATAATACATTTATGGGAAATATTCTCTCAGAGAAGGTGCTTGGATGAAGGCCAGCCTCACAATTTTTTAGTATTTTGAAGTTTACCAAGTTTGTAACATAGTGTATTTTCAACTCAAAATGTACATATGAGGTAAGAGAATATGATTATGCATTACTCCTAATTTGTTGATGAGGACAAAGGCCCAAAATATCAAATAAGTCATCTGATTAGCTAAAACGTGTTGAGCAATTTTCTACTGATGCTAGATATGCTTTTCTACAACAGATGAATAAATGTAACATCTTCCTTACACACATCGGGAGGCCTATGTAACCAGAAATGCCTAACAGACTGTTTTATATTTTACTTTAATCGTGGTTTTTTTTAGTTTTTTTTCAATATATATGCTCTATTTTTGAGAGAGAGAGAAAGCGAAACAGAACGTGAGCTAGGAAGGGATAGAAAGAGAGGGAGACACAGAATCTGAAGCAGCTCCAGGCTCTGAGCTGTCAGCACAGAGCCCGATGCGGGGCTGGAACTCACGAACCCTGAGATCATGACCTGAGCCAAAATCAGAAGTTCAACCAACTGAGCCACCAAGACACCCCATAGGCAACTGTTTTGACATAAGAATATC
>NW_021870962.1:0-804 GCF_006229205.1 Suricata suricatta | reverse complement strand
TATGGCTAGGGCCTGCACAATAGTGATTATATTGTCATTGTGGTGAATTGTATTGTCCTCAGTCAGTCTGGGTGGTCAAGAAGAGTTATTAAGTTATCTCTTAGAGTGTCTCTGTTCACTGGAATGAAAACAAAAAAAATTTAGTTTTTCCATTGACTTCCTCCACTTCTAAAATTGTTAAATCCCCCTTTCTTGCTGTTTTACCTTGTTAGGGACCCTTTGGACAATACTCTGGAAGGCAGCCAGGAACTTTCTTGGCCATTTACTATTTACCAAGCCTCCTTCATTTGTAGACATGAGGACGTGCTACACTATCCCTAGAATAGCATAGTACCACAGGCCTCTGTCTGGGCTTGTCTGGTTCTTTGTGATGCTGGTGATCTCTGCTGATGCGGTGGTTTCCTGGTCTCTATGCATTTGGTTGTTTCGTTAGTGTTGTCTTACCCCGAAGGGAGGGGATATTTAAAAGCTTAGATCAAGTGGGTTTCGTTGCCCCTCTGAATCTGAATTTTCTTTTTAAGTTTAATGAAAAAACTTTGAAGGATAATCATAACACAATCTGATTGCTAGTTTAGGAAGAAGACTCCACTAAGTCAGAGATGGTCTGGACAGGAGCAATAGCAGAGGCAGAGACCAGTTAGGGGGCTGATGGAGAAGTCTAGATGAGAGATGATTGCAGCTAAGACTACAACACTGGTGAAGCCACTGGATTAAAGCTTTATTTTCATTGCTGAGCCAGTAGAACTTACTGGTGGATTGGATACAAGTGTGAAAGAAAACAGAGTGAAGGCCCAGAGGCACATC
>NW_021870961.1:0-804 GCF_006229205.1 Suricata suricatta | reverse complement strand
AAAAAAATATCTCTTGAGCCTATAAGAAAATGGAATTTACCACCACGAGGTGTACTTCAGACACTAGGAAAGTGATTTCTGGTATGAAGTTATTAAATTATATATAAATAAGTTAAGTGTGGTAAATAAAAGGCAAAATATTATCCAAATGGATTTCTAAAATCTAGATATGTGCTGTTTGCACGACATAAATACAAAACTTAAGTATACAAAGAGGTTGAAAACAAAAGAATATCAGAAATACTAACCATAATAGTAATAGTAATAGTACAGCAATACTAGTTAAAGCTACTGTAGCTATATTAAAATAAGAAAAAAATATAAGGCAGAAATCATTACCAGAGATAAAGAGGTCATTACATAATAATAAAAGTCTCAACTCACCAGAAAAGCATAACAATTTAAACTTAAATGTGTCTAATAACATAGTCTCAAATATATAAGGCAAAATTTGAGAGATCAGTTAGAATATCATTATAATGGAAAATTTTAACATATCTCTGTCATCATTTATAGCTTAAACAAAATAAATTCTAGGATATAAAAACAATCTGAATAATAACTTTATCTAATAGGATTTGGTCTCTGAAAAGTGAACAAAAAATACACATTCTTTCCAAGGAAACCCAGAACACAAATGTTGACTTTACACTGGCCCTTAAACAATTTTTGGCCGAATCTCAAAAGACTGGTATCACACAGACTATTTTCTCTACCATATACAGTCTAATTAAGAACATATAGTACAGTTAAGTGGAGTTAAATGTACAATGTGTGTGGGCAGACAAAGGAAGAAACAACCCT
>NW_021870960.1:0-804 GCF_006229205.1 Suricata suricatta | reverse complement strand
AAGCAACCTTTATAAACCTGGCTCAGGTAAAGATATAAATGGTATTACTTTCCATGTAGAATGCAAGCAAAATGAAAAGTATGAAGGAAAAACCAACTGTGACAAAACCTTAAATGCACATCATTCATGGCAGGCATAAGGCACACAGTGTGATAAAGAATTGTTTGCCTTTGAGGACACTCAGGCCCTATAATCTAGGAGGGATGTTCTAAGGCAGAGGTTCTCACTTCAGGGAACAGAGGGCGGCATAATGAAGACACCTGGGGACATTTTCAAACATCCTCTACCTCTGGAGATTCTTGTCCAACTAACCCTATACTTCCCCTGGCTGCTCTAAACTACCCAACTGATAAGAAATTGTCCTAAATTTCAAAGGAAAGATATTAAAGTGTTTTCACCAGAAGTAAGCACAATTTGGGAGTTAGGAATAAAGCCTCTGCAGGTAGACAGTTCAGGTTCAAATCACAACTTAACGACATACTGAGTAAATGTGGACAAATTTGTTCACCACTCGGGGCTTGAGTTTCCACAAGAGTCAAATGGGAACCAAAGTAATACTTCCATAGGTTTGTTGTGTGGAGTAAGTGAAATGATACCTGTAAAGTAGTACTTAGCTCAGTTTCTAGCAAACAGTATGTACTTAGTATAATCTATCTGTTTAATATTAAAATCTGACCCAAATGCCTAAACTTTAAAATCAATTAGTCTTTATAAATGTCTAACCTTGAAATCATCCACTAAAACTCAAACCTGTTAGCCAGTCCTCCTGAGACAATGAAAGTTTTATTCCATATATTTTGCCTT
>NW_021870959.1:0-1642 GCF_006229205.1 Suricata suricatta | reverse complement strand
AATTCCAGAGCGAGGGTGGGGGCTGAAGACCACGACTGAGGTGCCCAAGGCTTTCTTCGGGATGGGAACGTGTAGCAGTCAGGAGGGATGGGCCGTGGGGGTGGGTGGGGAGGGTGGCATAGCAGCTGACGTGAACCTAATGGGACAGGGGCGTCACATGAAGATGGGGCGGTGGGGACACCATGAAGACGTGCCCGTAGGAGGAACTATGCTCAGGTTACTTTGATTCGCCTCTGCCCCACCTCCTGCCAAAGACGGACTTGAGGCAGGATTATTAGCTGGTGCTGTGGTACTGTGTGGAGTATGTCCTTCTGGCCTCTCGTGGGCCCTGGCCAACCGTGTAGTACTCTGCAAGGTACTCTCTGGCCTAAGGTATGCTATGCTAGAAGTTCTTTTTTTTAAAATAATTTTTTAATGTTTATCTACTTTGAGAGAGAGTGTGTGTGTGTCTGTGCGCATATGTACAGGGGAGGGGCCACGAGGGAGGGAGAGAAAGAGAAAGATTCCCCAGCAGGCTCATGGCCCCGGCGTAATTTCTGATCTCCGGCGGGGCTCCATCTCACAATCTGTGAGATCGTGACCTGAGCCAAAACCAAGAGTCAGATGCTTACCTGAGCCACCCAGGTGTTCTAATCCTAGAAGTTCTTAATGGTTATTGTTCATCGGTTTCTGTATCAATATACTGCACTATAAACCCCTGTAGTAATCTCATTCTCAATGAAACAGCTAACCCGTCAGTGATCATACACTTGATGGAGCAACATCCAGCTTTCAGGTCCTGAAGACATGTTTGGGGAGGCAGAAGTACTTTCTGTGTAAGCTGCATGCCAAGTAGTGGACCCAGACGTGCATACAATTCCTATAAACACTTTTTTGGTGTTTTAGGTGAGAAATAGTTGTCACATCAAGGGTTCTGGCAGTCTTTCCCCTTCCTGTGAGTGTCACATGTAACATTTTCTCCTGTTCATCGTGTGCTCAGGGCCCCCCCACTGCAGCCCCCTGGACTGTCACAGAGGGCTGCTCAGAGGTTGCCTAGGCAGCTTCGACAACGGGGTCAGAGGAGCTGGGGTGGCCATCCCAGTTCACCCCTTTCTGGCCATGCGATCTGGGACATTCCTCTGTTCCCTCTGAAAAGCAGTGTCGTGTGTGAAACGGGGATCATAAGAGTTCCTCCATCTTTGGATTTTCGCAAAGATGAAGTCCGTGTGTGCCTGGCAGCTGTTGCCTAAGACAGTGCCCAGGACAGAGTGCGCCCCTAATGCATAGCTGCATATCTGTCCCTTTCTGCGGACCAGATGGTTAGGCGTGCTTCCCCAGGGGCCCCTGGCCTGGCTCTCACGTGATGGCCGCGGGCCTGGGCCACTGGCTGGGAGACCGCAGCCTGCTGAACCTTGGGGAGGGACAGAAGGGTGCCACGGGGAGGAAGAAGTCAGAGGTACAGCCTGGGGCCAGACAGGCCTCAGCCTGGTTCCTCTCTGCTCCCCTCTGCCTGGGGACTCACCCACCCTCTCTGCTTCCCTCCACCATCTAGTAAAGCTTGGAGCCGGCTTAGCCTTTGCCTACTTCACAGGAGTGTCCTGACAGTAATAGTGTCAGGGTTGTGTTTAGGGCTCATTGGAGTATGTGCTTGTATAAATCCAAG
>NW_021870958.1:0-804 GCF_006229205.1 Suricata suricatta | reverse complement strand
GTGGCTCCTCCCCTGGGTCTGGTACAGAGATGGCGGCCATTGGATTCAGGACCAGCCTCACCCAGGACGGTCTTACAGGAAATCCTTCACTTATTTCACAAAGACGCTGTTTCCAAGACCGCGTCCCGAGGCTCTGGGTGGACACGCGTGTTTCCAGGACGCCGTTCAGGTCACCACGACGTTGCATCCGGAAGCCCCGACGGAGATGCGTGTGAAAGCCGGACGCTGCGGTCCGAGGCCGGCGGGAGAACCCAGCTCCCCATCCACGCCTGAGCCCCTGAGGGCCGCCGAGGGCGGGCTGGGACCGCACGGCCCAGGCGGTCAGTGACCGCGGAACCCGATACCCCTTCGGGCCCCAGCATGGAAGTCACAGAGGACGGAGGAGATACTTACAGGCCTTGTCTTGGCCGAGGTCCCCTGTAGAAAAGGAAAACGTGTTAGTGTCGGTGTTTCCTGCGTCATCTGCAAACGTGGGCACCACCCGGCCCCCCAGGACCCCACCTCCCCTGATTGTCGAGGAGCAGAAGACCGGACGTGGGGGGCTGAGGCGGCCATACTGCCCCCTGCCGGGACACTGCGCCTCCAGGAAGGACAGCGACTGGATCATCAATGCCTTTTGCAGGCGATTTTCACGCCCACGAAGAAGGCTCGTACCTCATCGCACTTGTTCTCACCGCTCTTTGTTCTAGAAACCCGTGTGTTCATCTTCTAGAAGCTTTTCTATTCCCTTTCCCTCCCCCATCGTCAGCTGGTTAAGCCCCGAACGGTAGCTATTCGAGACTCACTTCTCCGGTGAGCTCCGAT
>NW_021870957.1:0-804 GCF_006229205.1 Suricata suricatta | reverse complement strand
GAGAGAGAGAGAGAGAGAGAGAGAGAGAGAATCCCAATCAGGTTCTGAGTTGTCAGCACAGAGCCCAACACGGGGCTCCATCTCATAAACCATGATATCATGACCTGAGCCAAAATCAAGAGTTGGATGCCCAACCCACCGAGCCACTCAGGCATCCCTTGATTTCTTTTTAAATCAGCATGACTGTACATAAACTTTGGCCAAACCAAAAGCTTGATTTATGACCCACAGTCATGCATTGTGCCTCTGCTTCATGTGAATGAGTGGCTTAAAGGAAAACTATCTTGTCCTTGAGACCTCGATCAATGCTCCTGTTCCCTGCCTTCTTTTATGATAAAACTCATGACTCCTGCCTATACTGTGCATTGCATATAGTGCTAATCTATAATCCATTATCTTTTGGGTCTTTACAAGATATAAAAAATATACAACCCTGGAATTATTCATTCTCAGGAGCACTATCTGTGAAGATCATGTTTCCAAGGCAGCTGTCTTAAACTTGGGCTTGAAGAAAACTCCCTAACTTTTAGAGATTCTAAAAGGTTTATTCATTTTGTGTTGACACTCCCTAGCATTTATTGAGCATGCACATGCACCGCACTACAAGGCCGGTGCTATTATTGTTTGCTTTCCCACCTGGAGATGGAGGTTCAGAGAGGTCAAATTCACTTCACCAAGTTTACACAACCAGAAAGTGGCAGGGTCAGGATTTGAACCCATGTCAGTCTGATGTGAGTCAGTGCCCTAAAACAGGAAGCTATCCATGTTACCACATAAGTATCCTCCTGCCTATTACTCTGTGTT
>NW_021870956.1:0-804 GCF_006229205.1 Suricata suricatta | reverse complement strand
GGAGCTCAGACTCCACACTCACATTTGAAGGTCAGTGCTTTTCTCCCCTGTGTTGGAAGCATCCCACTTCATATGGTGATTTTTCTAGTGCAAATGAACAGATAATACATATGAAGGTAGTCCAAGAAGCCAAAGGAAAAATAGCAAATGAGAAACGAATGACAAAAATCTCCAAACTGAAAAAAATATATATGTAACCTATTTATTATGGGATATTGATTTTTATGATAATGGGGAGCAATAGGTAGAAATTATACAATAAAGGCCTTTTTCAAGTTGCACTTATTTATTTCTCAAAATTTTATTAAACACCTACCAGATGCTAGACACTGTTGTCATATTCATGGCTCTTAAAGACTATTAGGGATATGGACAGCAAACATAAAAAAGAACGATGTAATGAGATAGTAGTATGTGTTATGAGGGGAAGGAAGCAGAATAAGATGAGTGGTTAGTGCCAAAATAAGAGTAAAATATGGGAGGGTATCTGATATAAGAAAAGAATTCCACTGCAATAAAACTGGAGCAGAGATATTTGAAGTATATTTAAGAGATTGAATATACTTAAGATATTGATGCTAGTTGACAAAATATCCCAAGATTCCGTGAGCCAAGATATGATTATCATGGCTAGGTTCTGTATAAAACTTAAGGATTTTTAAATGTGTCACTAAATGGCATATCCTATAGCCATCCAAAATAATTTTATGCAAGAACATTTAATGATATAAAAAAATTCCAGAATCTATTTAGTGGGACAGGAAGTTGACAAAATGGTATGAACATTGTTAGCCTACATTTAAA
>NW_021870955.1:0-804 GCF_006229205.1 Suricata suricatta | reverse complement strand
GATGGATTATCTAAACAGCCAACCCAAAACAAAACAGTGATTGTGAATGATACACTGGATCAGATGGATCCAAAAATATATTCAGAATATTTCATCCTATAATAGTAGAATACACATTCTTTTCAAAAGGGCACATAGAACCTTTTTCAGGGTAGATCACTTTAGATTACAAAACAAGCCTCAAAAAATCTAAAAAGATTGAAGTCATATCATATAGGTTTAAAAAAAACCCCACAACATTATGAAACTAGAAATCAACCACAAGAAAATAATTTAGAAAGATCACAAATAAATGGAGGTTAAATAACATGCCACTAAACAAAGGAATGGATCAATAAAGAAATCAAAGGAGGAAGTCAAAATACCAAGGAGACACATGAAAATAAAAATACAATGATCCAAAATATTTGAGACTCAGGCAAAGAAAGCTGTTTTAAGACATAAGTTTATAGCAATACAGGCCCACATTAAGAAGAAAAACCTCAAATACACAACCTAACCTTTTACCTAAAGGAACTAGAAAAAGAACAAGCAAAACTCCAAAGTAATAGAAAGAAGGGAAAAAAATATTAGAGCAGAAATAAATGAAATTCAAACTAAAAACATAGTAACAGATCAATAAAACCAGGAGTTGGTTCTTTGGGAAGATCTATAAAATCAATAAACTTTAAAAAATTTTTTTAATGTTTTATTTATTTTTGATACAGAGAGAGACAGAGCATGAGAGGGGAAGGGGCAGAGAGAGAAGGAGACACAGAACCGGAAGCAGGCTCCAGGCTCTGAGCTAGCTGTCAGCACAGAGCC
>NW_021870954.1:0-804 GCF_006229205.1 Suricata suricatta | reverse complement strand
TCAGGGGTGCCTGCATGGCTCAGTCGGTTAAGCTTCCAACTTCAGCTCAGGTCGTGATCTCGTGGTTCCTGAGTTTGAGCCCCATGTTGGGCTCTGTGCTGACAGCTCAGAGCCCAGAGCCTGCTTCAGATTCTGTGTGTGTGTGTGTCTCTCTCTCTCTCTGCGCCTCCCCCATCATATTCTGTGTCTCCCTTTCAAAAATAAACAAACACTTACAAATTATTAAAAAAAAGAAATTTATCAGATTTTTCTCATTTCTGGCAGTAAGTCTTTCTCATAAAAAGACATTTGTTTGGTATTTCAGAGTGCCATCCTTTCACATGCAGTATTTGGGCACTGGTGTAACATTTCCCCCCTCTGCATGTTTTAGAGGGTATTCAAGGATGCCCAATTTTATAAAAGGAAACACGCTTTGCCAGAAGGTGTTGCAGAGCTTTGGAGGCAGATACTAATTCCTATCTGCTTATAATTTGGGTTTGAGGGTGGAAACAGAGGTCTGTGGGCAAATTTGAGGACCATCAAAGATCACCACACAAAGTCAGGACCTCCAGAGATGACAGCTTCAGTTGCTGAGCCAATGAAACTGCAACATGTAAAGGGAGAAAGGAAGGATGCGTGACTGTTTTAGCCAGGGCTTTGAGCACAGCAGACAAAAAAGAAAAAGCCTTCATTTAAAATTTCTATTTACAAACCCTCCTTTAAGCATATTTGGCGTCAAGATTTAAGCTGCAGTATGGTCGCAAGTCAAGGCTTCAGCCTATAATGGTACCTGATCAGTAGTCCCCAGGTACCTAGTGGAGGAAA
>NW_021870953.1:0-804 GCF_006229205.1 Suricata suricatta | reverse complement strand
TGTTACACACGGAAAAGACACGGCGTGCCTAACACACGTCAATACGCCTATCTGTGGGTGTCGGGCCGGCGTGATTTTTGTCTTCTTTGTTCATCCGTATGTCAAACAGTACAAAGCACTGCTTGCTTTTTTAGGCGATCAGATCTCTAAGCCCCTGGTGAGGCGGTCTGTGTGTTTACGTGTCTCCGGCCGGGCGCTCAGAAGCAGAACCTGAAAGAGGGGTTCCTGGTCAGGGACCCGCAGCTCTTAGGAGGGGCCCAGGGCGGGGCAGGTGGGAACAGTACGGAGGAAGCTTCCGGTATCTCAGACGTGCAACGACTTCCCAGTTCTCACGTGGCTGTTAAACTCCAGACTTAGAGGATTTGCTTCACAAAATGAAATCATACTCATGTTGGATCCAAGCTGTTTAGGTTTGTTTTCTTCTGTGAAAGGTAATTGAGACTTGACGGGTGATACGCAGGGAGCGAATCCTTCAAGACTGCTCCGTTGCCCCTGCCTGTTCTCTGACCTGTGGAGCAAGGGCCCTAGGTCATCTGAAGTGAGGTTTAATCGGTATCCTGTTTTCCCCCACAAGAATGAAAATTCCATGATTCTGGTCTACCTTTGATTGGTGGTGAGCGTCTCAAAGAGGCTCCTATGGCCCATTGGTTCAAGGCTGTTCTATATCGTCCTCTGGTCTTACCCATCGAGGTCCTGGGCAACTCTCTTTTCTCCATGGGCTTGAGCCAAACACCTGAGAGTCAGCCCAGAGCCTTCACCTCTTGCACCTGCGGTCCAGGAGCAAGTTCTGTTGGCCCCCCTTCC
>NW_021870952.1:0-804 GCF_006229205.1 Suricata suricatta | reverse complement strand
TGTGCCAACTGCCAGTATCCACATATTCTTTACTAGCCTACAACAATACACCTTAATGTATTATTCACAGATTCAGAGATGCATTTTTGACAACCAATTTAATTTCTGTGAAATTGGGATGTATTTTATCATGTGTGTGGGTGGCGGGGGCTCTCATCACTGCTGGCGAGCCAACAGCCATGGTGTAGTTGTTATGTGTGTGAACTCAGAGCTTCAGTCCACAAACCTTTTTAGAACCACTTTAAGAAGTACTCTGTGTCTCACATCGACACCTTCTGGTACGATTAAGAAAGTGGCAGCATCAAAACTTGGAAAGCTTGGAAGAAAATTCTATTGCCAATTCGTTTAATGATATTGTGTGAAAAACACAGACATAAATGGCTCTGAGTTGCACAGTTATTCAAAAGAGTTGAACTGGGAAAGTAATGTCAGAAACATTCCAGCCAATTTATTTTGCTTTCCATTTTCTTTTTATACATCAACAAGGGTGATACATATTAAAGTTGATGTGTAAGAAAGTCCGCTATAGTTTTAAAATGAGTAAAATAATACAAACTTCAAGTTCTAGGTAACATTGTGTCATGGTTTAATTGGCAGCATTTTAAGTTTTGTAGTGGGACATTAAGTAATAGTGCACATAACAACCTGTAGTATCTAGGACTTTATGTGATACATGTGTTTCCTAAGTGGATTTCCTAAATCAGGTCTCATGCTTCAGAAGTTTCTTTCCTCCCACATCCATTATAGAACACTTTTCCCTAGACTCTTGTTTCTCCTGGGCCTTCCTCTATGTAGATCAGTCAA
>NW_021870951.1:0-804 GCF_006229205.1 Suricata suricatta | reverse complement strand
GCCCGCCCGTTTTGCTCCCTGTTCTGAAGAACAGTCGAGGAAGGACGGAAGGAAATCGATTTGGAGGAAAATCAAATTCTCTTCTGAAGCAGAGCGACGGGTTTCAAACCGGGAGGCAGGGGTTGGTCCGGCGGCCGCCGACGCGGGTGTGCCCCTGCCCTGCCCTCCCTGGGCGCTTCCAGGCGAGCCCCGTGCTGCGCCGCGAACCCCGCTCTGCTGACTCGACCCTCTGTTTGTTCCTCAGCCTCAGACAGCAGAGTCCTGACGTGCGCGGCCGTGTGGAGGATGCCGCCGGAGCTGGAGCCGGGCAGCCACGAGTCCCCCGAGGACGCCTCGAGCCCCGCGCATGCGCTGGAGCTGCTGTGCCACCTGGACCACACGGCCCACGGCAGCGTGGCCTGGTAGGGCTCCGCGCGTGTCACACGCCCAGGGCGAGCCTGCGGCCAGACGGGGCGGGCGCGCACACTCCCATCGCAGGGCGCCGCGCGCTCCGACCCTCTGCTCGCCTGTAAACGCATGAATGGCTTTCTGCTTTCCTGGTCCCTGTTCTCCAGATGGGACGCGTTTGCGGAAACCCTGCTGCGAGCTGCGTGCAGGCTCCTTTCCCTGGAGACCAGTGTTGCCAGGGGGTCGCGTTCGGGCGCCCGGGGCACCCAGTGTCGTGGTTTTAGCTTCGTAAACACGCTCTTATTCCGCGGTGTCTCAGCATGAATTAATTGATTTGTTACTTTAGGTGGAAGGCTTACAATTCCTTCCTTTGTGGACTGAATAAGGACACGCTGCGCCCCCACGCCCCCAGCCCCC
>NW_021870950.1:0-804 GCF_006229205.1 Suricata suricatta | reverse complement strand
CCCCATGGTCCTCTGTTAGGTTTCTCCTGTTCTCCTGTTAGACCTATGAGTGCAAACATATGGTATCTATCCTTCTCTGCCTGACTTATTTCACTTAGCATGACACCCTTGAGTTCCATCCACGTTGCTACAAATGGCCAGATTTCATTCTTTCTCATTGCCATGTGGCATTCCATTGTATATATATGCTACATCTTGATCCATTCATCAGTTGATGGATATTTAGGCTCTTTCCATGATTTGGCTATTGTAGAAAGTGCTGCTATGAACATTGGGGTGCATGTGCCCCTATGCATCAACACTTCTGTCTCTCTTGGGTAAATCCCTAGCAGTGCTATTGCTGGGTCATAGGGGAGTTCTATGGATAGTTTTGTGAGGAACCTCCACACTGTTTTCCAGCGTGGATGCACCAGTTTACATTCCCACCAACAGTGTAGGAGGGTGCCCATTTCTCCACACCCTTGCCAGCATCTATAGTCTCTTGATTTGTTCATTTTAGCGACTCTGACTGGCGTGAGGTGGTATCTCATTGTGGTTTTGATTTGTATTTCCCTGATGATGAGTGACGCTGAGCATCGTTTCATGTGCCCGTAGGCCATCTGGATGTCCTCTTTGGAGAAGAGTCTATTCAGGTCTTCTGTTGGGTCTCAGTTTAAATGTCACTTTCTCAGAGGCCCTCTGAGAGAATCGGTCTCACTTAAGAGTCTTGTCATTATACCTTGCCTCGACACTTTGTCCTTCCCCCTAATGGCACAGCCCATGCTTCCTAAATTCTGTGTGTGTGTGTGTGTGTGTGTGTGTGTG
>NW_021870949.1:0-804 GCF_006229205.1 Suricata suricatta | reverse complement strand
GTTTTCGGGTGGGGGAGGTGGGGGCAGACCCAGGGCGCTGTGTCGGCCGTGTTGAGTCTGGGGTCCCTACGAGCTGCCCACCGAGACGGGGACCCGACAGCTGTGCCGGAGCCGTGGGGGTCCGCGCTGGCGGGGCGGGCGCGTCTGGACGGAAGCCGTGGATCCGCGGACCCCAACGCGCAGGGGTGGGGGGGGGGGCCGGAACGCAGGAAAGTGACAGCGTCTGTGGGGCAGAAAGACACCCCTGAGAAGTGCCTTTGTGGTTCGCCGGCAAGTCCCTGACAGGTTTGAGGATTAGTCGGCAATTCCGTATCTGCTTGTTGAGAAGCCGGGAGAAAATCTTTAATAAGTGGTGCTTCAAAATAGATTACGTGTCCTCTCTTCCCCTGAAAACATACCTCATAAGGGAAATGGGAAAATGGATTTAAAAATACGCGTCCTGGATACAGTTCTGTGGCTCAGACCATTGGTTCCATTTCCTGACGATCAACAGACCCTCCCTTGACCTGGCTTCACCCCTGCCCCCCCTCCTGTCCCCAGACTCTCCAGACGGCACCCCCAGAAGGTCAGCATTCCTGGGCTGCCCTGACCCCTGCGAGCATTCTAGCCTCGCTCCCCAGCTCTTCAGGAGACAGAGTGCCCCGCACCGGAATGCAGGGCGTCCTGTGGTCAGTCCCAAATCTGTACCATTCCAGATGCCGGGGAGCGGGGCAGTGCGTGCGTGCTCCCTGCTGCTCCCTCGTGTGGCACACTGCTTTGGAGAGCTGAGTTTTCTTCCTGCACTTAGGCCCCCCAAGGAGAAGA
>NW_021870948.1:0-1643 GCF_006229205.1 Suricata suricatta | reverse complement strand
CTTCTCAGAGGAGCCTGGAAGGATGTGATAGGCATTTCCAGCCTGTGCAATGGCTCCAAGGGCAAAGTGATGGAAGGAACTCCAAGTTTGCCTTTAGGCTTCTTGTGTTCTTTTTTTTTTTCCTTGCTCTGCTGTCTTCACAGTGACCCGTGCTTTCCTAACTTGTGCGAGGAGGCTGCAGCAGGGAGATAGGCGTGCAGACTGTCCATTGTACAACAAGAGAGGTTTTTTAAAATGTTCATTCAGTTTTGAGAGAGACAGAGAGAAAGAGAGAGAGCATGAGTGGGGCAGGGGCAGAGAAAAGAGGAGATGCAGAATCCAAAGCAGGCTCCACAGTCTGAACTGTCAGCACAGCCCAATGCAGGGCTTGAACTCATGTACTGTGAGATCATGACCTGAGCTGAAGTCAGATGCTCAACTGACTGAGCCACCCAGCACCCCATTTTGTTAAGAGAGCTTTTTTCTTTTTTGGTCCGTTGTGCAACAATATGAAGTTAAAAAACCCAGAAGGCTGGGGAGGCACGGGGGAAGCAACAAGGTCTCTGGTGTCTCTGCCGCGGCTGACCTTCTGGCCTTGGCAGATGTGAGTAAAGTTACCTCCTTTGGTGCTTTTTGTTGGTGAAAAAGTTCGG
The DNA here is from genome assembly GCF_006229205.1 of Suricata suricatta. NCBI lineage: Eukaryota > Metazoa > Chordata > Mammalia > Carnivora > Herpestidae > Suricata > Suricata suricatta. Next base: position 1,011 of record NW_021870948.1, on the reverse strand, counting down.
TCTTCATGAGCTTGCTCTGTGGAGCGTGGAAAGTGGGCCTCTGGGAGGATGCTCGAGTCCAAGGCAAACGGGGGCCCATATGGCATGGAAAGTCAGAGACCTGAGCTAAGGGACATTGTAAATGGGCCCAACTCACCTCCATGAACCACATCGTGCCCCTGGGCAAGCACCTCTGCAAAGTCAGAGCTGGTGAAGGGAACCTTGGGCCCCTCAGCCCTGGGGAGCCTCTTTAGAGGGCACAGGACATCAGAGCAGGAGGGAACAGCATTGGTTCGTGAAGCACAGGAGGGCGAGGTAGGTGAGGAAGAGGGGTGAGCAGGGTCAATAGTCCTGGGGCCGCAAGAATGTGACAGTGTTTCTGTAGGAGTCAAGGCAACTGGAGATAAAGCCTAAAATACAGGTGGAGCCTGGACCAAGCAGAAAGCTGCACTTTGCCCCGAGGGTACTAGGGTTCCCAGAAGGAGCCTGAGGCCAGCAATTCTGGCCTTTGAGGATACAAGGAAAGACTAAGGGGTAATAGCAATGCTGAGCTTTCCGGGGAGGGCTGAGCAGAGCTGAAACCTGTCCTCACAGATGTAGGCTGCCATTTGGGACAGAGATAGGACTTCTGTGTGGCTTCAAAAGACAGGAGCAGCAGTGGTCCAAAGTGACAGACAAATTGGACTGTCCCTAATGGCAAGTCCCTAATGGTGGAGTGGGCCGCTATGGTCAGCTCGGACATGTCACGCAGGGCTGCAGGGACATCGGCCAGAAATACTGTGGGGAAAAGTCCTGCCTTGGGTGAAAAGTTGAACCAGATGGCTCCCAAGGTTTCTTCCAAAGTAGGAAGTCTAAGATTTTGCAACTGTTTAATTTTTAGGACTTTCTGGAAGCTTCTTATCCCTTGTTGCCTGGCTAGATTCCCAGCCCTATTGCCTCCAGACCTGTTCTGGCTTCACACAGACTAAAACAAGTGTGGTGTGTGTGTGTGTGTGTGTGTGTGTGTGTGTGTGTGTGTGTGAGAGAGAGAGA
>NW_021870947.1:0-804 GCF_006229205.1 Suricata suricatta | reverse complement strand
ATGGCCGTAGACTCTCACCATTCCAGAGGAGGCCGCTGGGAAAGACAATTCTGGCCCCCACCTCCTCGTGGGTAGGGTTTTCTGGAGCGTTTCCATTTTTTTGGTAGGTGCATCCGGGAAGTCCGAAATGGGCTGCAGGCGCTTTGTCTTTTCTGCTCCTCAGCACAGCCGCCCCTGCGTCTCCAGCCCCTGGCTGACTCCTGTCCTCCTGAAAACACTGATTATCCTCGAGGGATTGCTCCCGGTAAAATGTGCTATGATGTAACACAGACTTAAGTCCACTGGTGACATTTTATGCAGATTGCCCCGACTGTTGCTTTTGTTTTACAATACGTGTTTGTACCTAATGACCCTTCTCGTTTTCCTTTACAGATGCATAGCAGGCCGCCAGGGAGTTATGCCAAAATTTATCTAGTTAAATAATTCTGAACAATTCGGTCTCTCCCAGTGTTGTCAAGTCACTGCCGCAGAGGACGAACTGAAGCCCAGCAGGATCTCTCGTGTGTGCAGGTCTATCCTGCCTGCATGTTTGTGGAAAGGCCGGGTCCAAGGGTTCGGGTGTCGGAAACACTGGTGAGATCCTGCCCCGGTGCCCTCCGCGCCGAAGGGCACAGTGTGCTCCGGGGCGAGCACACGAGGCAGGCCGCGGGCGCGCTGACTACAACTCCTCACCGCCTAACCAGGCGATCCATTAAGACTCTGGAAATAAACTCTGAAAATCGAGGCTTCTTGCGATGCTGGAAGGCCGCGTTCTCTCCGAGAGGTGAGATTTTGCAGCCTGGGGTCTGGCAGCAGTGGGTTGAG
>NW_021870946.1:0-804 GCF_006229205.1 Suricata suricatta | reverse complement strand
GGTTGTGCCCCACAGAAGGAAAAAAGCTGATATGATCTTTTGCATCAAAACTCTTAACTGAGCCCTTTTATATTTGCTTTTCATTTAGGCACGATTGTCAAGTGTCAGCCCTCTGGGTTCATTATACACAATACGTGGCTTTCTAAAAAAATAATAATAACCCACCTGTTTGATAGCTTTTCAGTAATGTACTTCCACAGCCACAGGAAACAACTACAATAACTTGCATTTGTTTGCATCTTGCTAAGATGGGGTGTTGAGGGAAGACAGAGCCCCCTCAGTAGAGTATGGTCTCCTCTACTTCCTCTCTTTTAGGGGCTGAAAAATCATCTCTTTATGTGCATGGAGACTTTGATGCCAGAGGCTTTGCTTTCTGGCATCTATATGCTATCTGCCTCCTCCTTTCTCCTTCCTCATCACCCTCTCCAAGTTCTCCTTCCACTTCAGCTGACAGAAGGCAAGGTGAAAAGCACGGCAGCTAAAGCCCTCACTGACCCCATTCTGCACGTGCTGCTTGAGGACCTCTAAGGTGGGGAAGACCCGGCAGCAGCCCATGCACCTGTAGCCGCTCTCGAGGGCCACCAGCCATTCGGGCGTCTGGGGCTTGGAACACTCCTGTGGAGCTGGAGGCTCTGCTGGACCCTCAATCTCCTCCCTTTCCTCTTGGGCTTTGTGGTTCCTGCTGGACTCATTGTCGGTTGGGAATTCCTTCATAGAAACATGAGAGAGGGTGGCTTCTGCAGGGCTCTTTTCAAAAACGGTCATTTCTTCAATTTTTGTCCTCTTTGAGGGGGGCTCCATTTT
>NW_021870945.1:0-804 GCF_006229205.1 Suricata suricatta | reverse complement strand
GCCACACTGTTTTCCAGAGCAGCTGCACCAGTTTACATTCCCACCAACAGTGTAGGAGGGTGCCCGTTTCTCCACATCCTCGCCAGCATCTATAGTCTCCTGTTTTGTTCATTTTAGCCACTCTGACCGGTGTGAGGTGGTATCTCAATATGGCATTGATTGGGATTTCCCTGATGATGAGTGATATTGAACATCTTTTTTTTTTTAACTGTTCATATATTTCAGTACACTGAAGTATGCAGAGGTAAAATGACATGATGTCAGTGTGTTTAAAATAATTCAACCAAAAAGAGAGCAGGGGGAAGGAATAGATGAAGTAAATGTGGTAAGACTTTAGTAATTGGGTAAACATATTTTTGAAATTTTATAATTTAAAAACCCTTATAGAAACATATATACATGAATGTATAGTGTGGGTATATATACATACATGTATATACACCTGCTCTTGAAATTACTCCTGGGAGAAAAATTTATGTCAACCTTTTAAAGTTTCATATCTGAAACGAATTTAGATCCTATCCAGTTCATTCCATAATCCCTGTTTCCCAGATGAGGACTCTGAGACCCCCCCAGAGCTGTTCCAACTCGTTAGTGGTTCAGCCAAGACAAGACTCTCGTTCCCTAGACTCTCAGGCCAGAGCTCCTACACCCAGCAGCCACCAAAAAGTGTAAACATTTAGCTTTCTAATCCTCGTATTATAAACTCTCAGGCAAAGTACCTCGCTGTGATTAGTTTGCAGGAGTGAATCTGGTCAAAGAACAAAGGAACACCTCCTTTGCTCATTCTGAGTATATTTCTGC
>NW_021870944.1:0-804 GCF_006229205.1 Suricata suricatta | reverse complement strand
TCCTGCTCCTTGTGCCATGTATCATTTCATAAATGAGACTCAGCATAGTATGCTGTATATGTAATTCAGCAGACTTTTCTCACTTTATTTCTTCATCATCCTGTGTGGTTTTTAGAGAAAACGAAAAAAGAGAGGATATGGTTTCAAAGGAAAGAGAGGTCTTATGAAACAAACCATATGCTGTTGGCCTTTACCAACTTAAAAGGTTTAAGTGTGACTTACAGGGAATACTTCTAAATGTGACTTCTGATAAACATGCAAAAACAGTATATACATACATACCTAAATTTCAAATGGGACACGGCAAGATGTCCCATGAAAAATTTTTTCCTTTTATAACAAAGATGGGGGGCAGGGAATAGATGAAACAAAGCTAAAGGAACAGAGAAGAGAAAATTTCCAATAGAGATTTTTCCCTTAGTTGTTTCAAAGTTCTAGAATAAAATAACAAGACTTATGGCTAAGATTTTTTTAAATTATTATTTGAGTCTAGTTGACACACAATGTTACATGAGTTTCAGACATACAACCTAGTGATTTGACAAGTTTATACACCACACTATGTTCACCCCCAGTACAGCTCCCCTCTGCCCCACTGCATCTCTGTTACAATACCATCGACTAGTCCTGATGCTCTGCTTTTATTCCCACGACTCCCTCCTTCCATAACTGGAGGTGTGGTTCGCCCTCTCTCTTTCAATGATGTTGCCCAGCTCCTCATTGCCAACCACCAATTTGTTCTCTGTATTTATAGTTCTGATTCTGCTATTTGCTCGCTTGTTCATTTTCTAGATTCCACTTATG
>NW_021870943.1:0-804 GCF_006229205.1 Suricata suricatta | reverse complement strand
AGCATCATTTCATGTGCCTGTTGGCCATCTAGATGTCCTCCTTTGAGAAGACTCTTTTCAAATCTCCTGCCCATTTCCTCCCTGAATTATTCATTTTTCATGTGTGGAATTTTGTGAGCTCCATGTATATTTTGGATACTAGCCCTTTATCTGATATGCCATTTGCCACTATCTTTTCCCATTCTGTCGGTTGCCTGTTAGTTTTTTTTGATTGTGTCCTTTGCCTTGCAGAAGCTTTTTATCTTGATGAGGTCCCAGTAAACTCTGGTTTCTCTTCAGATTCCATAAGTATTTTGCCTTTTGATTAGGTTCCAGTAGTTCATTTTTGTTCTTGATTCCCTTGCCTCTGGGGATGTGTCATGGAGGAAATTGCTGTGATTGAGGTCTAGGAAGCTATTTCCTGCATTCTCCTCAAGGTTTTGTATAGTTTCGTGTCTCACATTCAGATCCTTTATCCATTTTGAGTTTAATTCAAATGGGAAGAGATAGAAAATCTGAACAGACCCACAACCAGTGAAGAAATCAAATCAGTAATCAAAAATCTCCCGAGGCATGATTATAAAGGGCTGCAGGACAGCACAGGTAGAGACAGTGAGTGCAGAGTATGAGTTTAAAAAATGTTCATAGGGAGTGAGAGAGAGAGATAAGCAGGCCATAGAGATGTCTGGGCTAATGGGAGGGGTGAGAGATCTTTGCACATGTTTGAAGCCTGAGGAGAATGAGTCAGGAAGGAAGAAAGGTCAAAATTAAGTAGAAAGACAATGCTTGTTGGCAGAAGTTCTACAGGAGCCCAGAGGAGTGGAC
>NW_021870942.1:0-804 GCF_006229205.1 Suricata suricatta | reverse complement strand
ATTTTAAATCACCTTTAAGAAACTGTGCATATAAAATGGGAAAGAGGCAGAGTGTAAATCTTGGTTCTGGCACTTAACTGGCTCTGGGATCGTGGACTTAATCTTCCCTAACCCTCAGTTTGGTCATCTGTTATAAGAATATGACAATATCAAACTTATGCAGCTTTTGTGTTGAAATGTGAGAGTAACTCTGTCAAATATTCGGCACAACGCCTGGCAAACAGGGAGGGCCGGTTGGGAGTGACGATGAGTGTAGCAGAGTGACCGTGCAGATAGACCGATGACATGGGGACACAGAAAAGGAAAATGACCCCAAGAACAGATCGAGGAAACAGAGAGTACTTTCCCCTACCTTATATGAGGAAACTGAGACTCACTTAGGCTCCGTACTTAGTTAAAAGCCAAAATATGAATCCAAATTTGCCTCCAAATTTGCTCTCCCTTCTGTATATCATGCGTGTTTGTTTCATGCACAGAAGCTACAGACTCACAAACTTTAAAAAACTAAAATTATATACAATATTAAATATATTCTATATTACATACATTATATATGATCAGACAGACTAAGTATCCCAACTGGCTTTCTCTGTGGTCATAGGAAAGAAACAAAGGATCAAGGACATTTTGATGGAAAAAAAATATCTTAATTTCAAAGACAATAAGGAAAAGGAAAAATCTGAAAATTTTGTCAAAGGTGACCATAATCTTTCCAAAGGGATTTTTTTGTTATGTTTCTTAAGCATTGGAAATGACAGGGAACATTCATTTCACTTTTTTTTTTTTTTTTTTTTTTTTTTTTTT
>NW_021870941.1:0-804 GCF_006229205.1 Suricata suricatta | reverse complement strand
GGTCTAAGAGGTTTTTTCCTACTTTCTCCTCGAGGGTTTTGATGGTTTCCTATCTCACATTCAGGTCCTTCAGCCATTTTGAGTTTATTTTTGTGTAAGGTGTAAGAGAGTGGTCTAGTTTCATTCTTCTACATGTTGCTGTCCAGTTCTCCCAGCACCACCTGCTAAAGAGGCAGTCTTTTTTCCATCGGATACTCTTTCCTGCTTTGTCAAAAATTAATTGGCCGTACATTTGTGGGCCCAGTTCTGGGTTCTCTATTCTATTCCATTAGTCTATGTGTCTCTTTTTGTGCTAATACCATACTGTCTTGATGATGACAGCTTTGTAGTAGAGGATAAAGTCTGGGATTGTGATGCCTCCCGTTTTGGTTTTCTTCTTCAATATAACTTTGGCTATTCGGGGTCTTTTGTGGTTCCATACAAATTTGAGGATAGTTTGTTCCAGTTTTGAGCAGAATATTGGTGCAATGTTGATGGGGATTGCATTGAATGTGTAGATTGTTTGGGTAGTAATGACATTTTCACAATGTTTATTTTTCTGATCCATGAACAGGGAATATTTTTCCATTTCTTGGTGTCTTCTTCGATCTCTTGCATAAGTTTTCTATAGTTTTCATCATATAGGTCTTTTACATCCTTGGTTAGGTTTACTCCTAGGTATTTGATGGTTTTTCGTGCAATCGTGAATGGGATCAGTTTCTTAATTTCTCTTTCGGCTGCTTCATTTTTGGTGTATAGGAATGCAACTGATTTCTGTACATTGATTTTGTACCCTGCGACTTTACTGAATTCATTGATCAGTTC
>NW_021870940.1:0-804 GCF_006229205.1 Suricata suricatta | reverse complement strand
TGGCCTCTTGTTTTTCTCCTAACATTCCCATGAATCCAGTTTGTGTACGTACGGACAAGGAGAGGCCATGAAAGATATCTACCCGGTTCAGGTACATAAAATTGCTTTAGAGAAGAATTTGCAGCAGCCCAGTACCATGGATTTGAATGACTGTCATAAAATGGTGCACAGGAGGAGACACAGGAGTGCAAGAAGCAGAAGAAAGCGCACCCCAGTGAAAAGGCAGGTTTACAGTCAAATGCCACCTCAGGTGCAGGCTGCGCGGTGGAAGATGCTTTCGCCTGTTGGAAGCAAACATGGAACGTGTCTCCTTTTCCCTCTTCCACAGGTAAGATTCGCCTCTACTTTGAAATGAGCAAGAAGGCAATCATCAATCACTTGGAGGGGAAAGGAGGAACATACCGCACGTTTCTAGAAAATCCAGTACCATGTCCCAGGTGAGCGTTCAAGCCAGAGGCACTGGTTTTTCAGTCAAAAGGAGAGGATGGTTTCGACCCATCAACCTCTGGGTTATGGGCCCAGCACGCTTCCGCTGCGCCACTTTGCTCAGCCCGGGAGACCCTGGCTCTTTTGATCTTGCACGGAAGCAGCCCCTCCGCCCACCTGTCCCTCACTTCCCCCAAGTCCCTCGCTGCCGTTTTGGCCCCTGCCTGACCGCCTTCTCTGGGAAGCAGGTGGCGGCGGCCGTGAGCGGCTTGCTCTCCAGCCAGAGCTCAGAGGTGCCCCCGGGAGCTGCCCCGGGCTCGGCCGCCTGCTGGCAGGGAAGGAAGGCGACGCTGGGGGATGTGGGGAGGAAAGCGACTC
>NW_021870939.1:0-804 GCF_006229205.1 Suricata suricatta | reverse complement strand
TTTTTTTAATGTTTTATTTTTTAGAGAGAGAGAGTGTGTGTGTGAGCATGGGAGGAGCAGAGAGAGAGGGAGAGACAGAATCTGAAGTCAGGCTCCAGGCTCTGAGCTGCCAGCACAGAGCCTGACGTGGGGCTTGAACCCACGAACTGCAAGATCATGACCTGAGCCGAAGTCAGACACTGAACCAACTGAGCCCCCCAGGCGCCCCGACAGCTCACTTCTCAAGTGCCGGCTTTGATCCCAACAGCACTCCTTAAACACGTGCCATTCTGCTCAGTGCTGGGGCTTCCGGAAACGGGCACCCCTCTCCTAAATGCGATGAACAGAACCACCATGAGATAGAAAACACACAGAACCCAGCAAGAAGGCACCATAGGTCTTTCCTGCAAGCCCCGTAGGCACAAGTGTTCTACACAGGGTCTGAGCCAGCAGCCCGACCGCACCCTCACGGCGCTAGATGTGTGGAGGGCTCGGGGATGAATCTTTGTCTTTCCTAAGGGTGTCCTGTATTTCTCCCGCACTCATGTCTAAGACTCAAAAGCCATTCTTCCATTTCTCTGAGCCCACGGAGAGCCTCTGTGCTCCTTCTGCACATGAGAGCCACGTGACCACAGGCCCCGCCACTGCTCACCGCCCCCCCCCCCAAACAGGTGCTTTCCGCTGTGGCAGCAAAACTGGCCACAGATGGCGCATCGTGAAATGTGATCTAGGCTCTTCTGGAATCTTCTAGAAAGGCAGCAGCTTATAGCGCTTCATAGAGAGAGCACCCCCATCTCTCCTGCCCCTTCTGGCCTCTTCCTATCT
>NW_021870938.1:0-804 GCF_006229205.1 Suricata suricatta | reverse complement strand
CTCCTTAAATTCCACATATGAGTGAAATCATATGGTATTTGTCTTTTTCTTACTGACTTATTTCGCTTAGCATAATATATGCTAGCTCTATCAATAGAAAAAAAAAGAACTGTATTTCTAGAAAAGTACTAGTTCAAAAGAATTGTAAGCACTTATTAACATTTACTAAAACTACATAAATGAAATAATAATTAAATTCAAGTAAACATTTTAAAACTATTATATAAGAGTTGATGCCAGTTTTGCAAAGATACATCAATTCCTATCAATATAATGATACCATTCATTAGAATAATAGCCTAAATGAAAAATTTCACGTAATTTTTAAAGTCAATGCAAAAAGAAAAAGCATTTGGTACAGGTAATGAAGAATTTGTGATTTTTTTAAATCTCAGAAACCCAGAAATGAAATGGAAATCCTTGCATACATTAAGAATTATATACCAAAATCAATTTTAATAATATATTTAGTGGAGAAAACTAGAACTCATTCCTTTTAAGACTTAAAAAAAGAAAAAGACTGCCTGTCATTACTGATTCTTCTAAAGACTCTTTGAATGGCCCAGGTCAATATAAGATAAGGGAACACATAGTTAAAATTATGAAACATTTAACCGAAGTGTACCCTTGTTATTGCTGGTCTATAAGGAATATGTTTAAGGTAGCACTATTATATAAAATTTATTTATGTTTAATATGGGATTGTTATCTGACCGATTTGCTGAACCTAATAATTATTTGATTCATTCAGTTATTCAATGAGTATTTATACATCTCATTGTAAGTGAATGACATTCCCTTTTA
>NW_021870937.1:0-1643 GCF_006229205.1 Suricata suricatta | reverse complement strand
AGTCGGGTCCTTCACTGACTGAGCCACCCAGGCACCCCAGCTTAGGTGTTTTTTGTTTTGTTTTTTTAAACAAATTTTGGGGTTATGTAATGAGATAAATCTGTGTAGAATTTTATCTCCTTTCTCATTACTGGTTACTGCAGCCATTGTGTTGTTAATTTTTCCCTTCCCAATCAGCACAACTATTTCTAAATCAGTAGACTCATGCTGCTAAACAAATTTCAAGTATTTTAAGACAATTAAGGAAGTTTTCTAAATACACAAGACTAGAATCAGTATAATGAATACCTTATATTTTTTAGCTTAATGTCCATAATGCTTTAAAAATATTTTGCTCTTGGATTATAGTAAAACATTTTGAATGTTTGAATAGTTTGAATAATTTTCTAGTCTTGTTCACAATCCATAGAAATCTGCATATATATACTTAGGGTGATAATCTTACACATATGTATATATCATCTATAGATATGAAAAAGACATCTTCAGTTTTATAATCTACTTTTTGATAGTGTACTATGAATACTTAATATAGTGATTTAGAGTAAGAATTGGAGAAATCGGAGTTTTAATAGCAAGGATTGTTGGTTAATAGCTGAAGACTGTGGTTATGTTTGTGGTGCAGATTGCCATAAATAGAAACTTGTAAATTTTTAGAATAGAATTTAGTAGATTTCCCAACAGTACTAATACAAATAATTTCAGATCATCACAACAAAGGCTTATTGTTTTGGGTTGTAAAATAGCTTTCTGTAAAGTGATTCGGGTTGTCATTTTGCTATCTATTCTACTGCCTGACAGAAGATAGACTGGCGGTAAATGCAGGTTGAATGAATAATATTTTTGTCCTTTTTTTTTAAAAAAAAAATGCATGTAGGTAATCTTAATCTTACAATTCCATGGAAAAACCTGTATACTCAACCAGTTGAAGCTTTCCTGGGAGACATTTATTTACTCATAGTGCCTTCTTCTAGTAAGTCAAATTTTAAACCTTATAACTTAAAGTACTTTTATTTGTGGGTGTAAAAATCTATATATCTGATAATTGTATTCAAAATACGTTTTGATGAATATTTTGAGATTTTTTTATTTAAAGTAGCATTTGGGAATTTAAATTGGTTTTTACTCTAAATTTATGCAAACTCTGAATTAGTGATTATTTTTCAAGTGTATGTTTTGGAATGAGTATACTTAGGTAGTTAAATGTTCTTTTTTTTGTGCTTCCTGTAGAAATAAAATACGATCCTGTAAAAGAAGAAAAGCAACTCTTGGAAGCAAAGCAACTTGAACTTAAACGAATAGAAGAAGCAAAACAAAAAGTAGCTGATCAAGGTAAAGGAAACCGTAAATAGGAATGGTAATGAGAAAAGGAGAGAATACCTAAATATTTATCACATGTAAATATTATTTATCTCTGGAGGCATTGAAATTATTTAACAAATATGAGAGAATCTTATTATATGGGGAATTTTAATGTGGTTTGTGTATTTTTATCATGTTTACAGAAATTTTACTTAGAGAAACTTACATTTGACAAATAATATACCTAGCATATAAGGGTAAGGCTAGATTTTAACTATAACAATTTCATCAAGTATGTTTTCTTAGATTTATAGCTTTTTAAGTTTTAAAATTCTTACTAA
>NW_021870936.1:0-805 GCF_006229205.1 Suricata suricatta | reverse complement strand
CAAACCTGCTATTGCCACTACCTGATCGTTTGTACCCAAATCCTGTCTGTCTGTCCATCTTGTCTGGATGTTGGTCTCTATGTCTTTGCCTATGCAGCTCCTACATTCACAGGATCTTTCTGGTCTCTAACCACCACTGGTGATGTCTTGCCTCCCACTTGGCTGAGTTCATTTCTATTACTAGAGGGAAGTGGTTCCTCCCAACCATTGGGGTGCTGGGATGTAGCCAGTACTGTGGATGGTCTCCTAGCAGTCATTATAAACCCTTACTAACGGACCCTTCTTTTCACCCCCTGCACACACGACTTCCCAAATTAAGACAATTGCCAGCTTCCTCCACAACTGTATGTGGTCTTGTGACCAAGTTTTGGACAGTAGCAAGCAAGCCAAAGAATTCTTCTTACTGAAGAATATTATTTCTGTGACACATTTTTAAGAGGGGAAAGCGTGTCTTTATTTGCCTCCTTCCTGAGCACTGGGATGTAGACATGATGGCCGGATCAAGCCAGTCAAACTGATGAAGATGCAGGTGCGGGTGAAGATTGATAAAGCAGAAAAGCAAAGGCGCCTGGTTACTGTTCACCATCCTTTTGTACCTGCTCTTGACTTTAACTTGCTTGAGGGTGAAACTTCTATTTTTTTTTTTAATCACTGCCATTTTGGATTATCTGTCATTCACAGCAGAAACTAATCCTAACGGATTATATAAGGTGGTGTTTTTGCTGCATGACAACCCAGCTCAAAACTTAGTGGCTCTAAACAAGGAACGCGTGGATAATTTTTTCTTGCAAATTGGTATATTGGC
>NW_021870935.1:0-805 GCF_006229205.1 Suricata suricatta | reverse complement strand
GTGCCTTATCTTTTCTTGCACCTAGAGATGGGAGTGGTTCTCCCCATTTTACAGATGAGGACGCCTAGCCACCCAGGAGGTAAGAGCTCCCCCAGCCAGGGGGAGGCGGGGCTGGGGTGCGCCTGGGCGGGTCCCTGATACTGGGCCCCTCCCCCGTGCATTGTCCCTGGTGCTTTTACCTGCAGAGAAGGGTACCCCCAGGGACTCCAGTCCCCCTGGGGCCAGCCTTCCTTCGTGCTCACCCCCCTGTGTGTGGTTGATCCTGCCCCAGCCTCTCCCGGTGCCCTGTGCCTTCAGCTCGGAATTGGGGCCAAGAGGAATGTCTTCTCGGGGTCTCTACGAGGCTGGACCACGATAACACGTTAGGTTTGCCTGGTACTCAGAAAGGTCCCCCGTCAGACACTCCTCTTCTGCGGGGCCATGGATAGCATGGGGAGGGAGCCACCGAGCCCTGGGTCAGAAGGCCTGGACCCTTGGCTCCGACCCACCTCCATCCCAACCCTGCCCCGTAACCTCCTGAAGGGCGTCCTGCAGTGTGGCCAGAGGAGCTGGAGACAGGGGAGGGAGCACCCCATCCAGGCAGAGGGCCGTGGCAGCAGGGTCAGCCCTGATATCTTCTGCCACCCGTAGTGCTCCCGGAGGGTCCTGATCTATGCTGGGCCAGGAGAGAGCAGAGCTGGGGACATGCAGCAGCACAGAGCTGGTCCCCAAGGACCCACACAGGCTTTGTGTGAAGGGCTCAGTAGATGACTTTGCTTCCAGGTGACGCCCTGAGTCCCAGGTCTGAGGTGTTTGGGGTGTGGCC
>NW_021870934.1:0-805 GCF_006229205.1 Suricata suricatta | reverse complement strand
CGGGGACACGGGGCTTCCTTCCCCTGGGAACAGCCGAGGTCTCTAGAACTCCCTCCTCTGAGCCCAGCTCTGCCTTCTCCGTGCAGACGCTCGGCAGCACACCTGTGCCTTCCTGTTACTCTCCTCCTGGCTTCGGACGGCCAGAGACGCTTCTGGAGTCCGGACCAGGGAAGCGTATCACATAGAGAGCAGGCACATCCATCATCTGGTCCAAATAAATAGCTGCCAGGCCTAGACGTTTATTAGACATTTCACGGCCCAAAGTTCTCATGGAATTACATGAAACGGAATCGTCAGCATGCTAATAATCTGTCCCTAAAATGCCAAAGAGCAAAAACAAAACTGTCACGGACCCATTGTGTTCTGGTATGCCTCCAATTAAGAGTGAGCTGGTCCGGCCTGCTTCCGGGAGGGAGGCACCGTTCTAGAAGGTTCATGGGCCCTGGTCTGATCACAGAGCCTGGTTTGGCTGTCTTGATGCATGTGGGGAGCAATGCATGGTCAAGGACAAAGCCAGATCCCCTTGGGTCCGAAGAGGCCATTGCCCAGCTCGGGGTCTCATCTGTCACCACTGACCATCAGTCTGATGCTGGGCAAACTCTTTAATCTCCTGACACCGCAGTTGCTTATTGGTAAACGAAGGGTCATGACCGGCCCCTCCGCACACAGGGGTGCCGTGAGCATGGGAGACGGTCAGCACAGCGCGTCACACACGGCCGGGAGGTGCTACATGCTCCGTTGACGTGGCCTTCACGGTACCACGGTCCTGGCCTTCACGGAAGAGCGCCGTGTGCTGCAGGACACC
>NW_021870933.1:0-805 GCF_006229205.1 Suricata suricatta | reverse complement strand
TTGTGCCGGGTACTCAAACGGGTCCTTCCTTACAGTATTATTAGTTTCAGGTGTACAACGTGGTGGTTTAACGTTTACAAATATTATGAAGTCATTCTCATGGTAAACCTACCACCGTCTATCACCATACAAGTTGTTACAGTATTAACTTCATGCCCTATGCCGTGTATTACATCCCTGCGTCTTATTTATAACTGAAGTTTGTACCTGTCAATCCCCTTCCCTTATTTTGTCAAGTGAGTCCTTTCAATCTGGAAACCACACTGTGTTTCATTATGGGGAACTTCCCTTGAATTATTTCACTAGTAATCTCCTTATTTTGTCTATTCTTTCCTTCAGGAGCTGACTTAACTGTTGGACTTTCTGAGCTGATCTTCCGTCTTGCCTTGTTCATCCCTATTTTCTGTTTTCTTATCATTTAAAAAAAAGTATTATTTAAATCTTAGAGACAGAGAGAAAAAGCACGAGCAGGGTAGACGGGCAGAGGGAGACAGAGAGAATCTTAAACAGTCTCCATGGTTATCAAGGTGGTGTGGGTATTGGCGTAAGGATAGTCATAAACTGATGGAAAAGAGACTCAGAATTAAACCCACAGATTTATTGTCAGTTGATTTTTTTTTTTGAGTGAGAGAGTGTGTGCAGGGGAGGGGACAGCGGGAGAGAGAATGTTAAGCAGACTCCCTGATCAGTGTGGAACCTGATGCGGGGCTCGATCCCATGACCCCAGGATCATGACCGGGGCTAAAATCAAAAGCCGGATGCTCAACTGACTGAGCCACCCAGGTGCTCCTGCTCAACCGATTTT
>NW_021870932.1:0-805 GCF_006229205.1 Suricata suricatta | reverse complement strand
TTCATGCATAAGTATCTTATGTTTGGGATAAATAACTAAAACTGCTTTTTTAAACATTTATTTTGAGATAGACCAAGTGTGAGCAGCGGAGGGGCAGAGAGAGAGAGAGAGACAGAGAGAGACTCCCAAGCAAGCTCCACACTGTCAGTGCAGAGCCCAACATGGGGCTCAATCCTAAACTCGAGTGAAATCATGACCTGAGTCGAAACCAAGAGTCAGATGCTTAACTGACTGAGCCACCCAGGTGCCCCTAAAGCTGCATTATTAAAGAAATAAATTGTCACACGTGCAGAGAAAGATGAAACTGTTGTTTGTGGGTCATACAACCTTTGAAATATTTTTCCTCATAAAGCTGATAATTTTTTCAGTATCAAGTTTCTTTAAAAAAGTATTTCATGTGGTAAATTTTCACCTGCATATCTGTGAATATCATTCTTGTGTGAAGTTTAAAAACTGGTAGAGAACACTACCTTTCTTGGTAAATCAGGTGCCACTAAGGGCCTAGAGGAAGAGATGGCAGTTTTGAGAGGTGCTATCATAACAGAATTACAAATGCCAAGGGAACAGAAAATCACAAGGTGTTTATACCCAAGAAAGAGTATCCGATAATATGTTTTCCACATTCTAAAAGGAAAATGATTTAAAATGTCAGAACAGTCTAAATGAAAAGAGCGTATAAAGTAACTAGGGTATTGGGATTGACACATTTTCTGTCAGCAACAGTGTGACTATTGCATAAAGGGGTTAAGCGTTTGTGGACACTGAAGAAGTTGTATAAGGACTCTTTATTGGATATTGTTCAATA
>NW_021870931.1:0-805 GCF_006229205.1 Suricata suricatta | reverse complement strand
GCATTCCTGGAGAGTGATGGGGGAAGGGAACTGTAGGCTGTAAGATCAGAGAGGAAAAGAAAGAGGCCATAATTTTTAGAAATGGTTTCATAAGTCACAGAAAAAAAAAGTTTAGGTTTAATTCTCAGCGCAATGTGAAGCCATTGCAATTTTATTCAGGGAAGTTACATAATTTTTTATAGTTTTAAATATTACAATAGGAATATACCAGGGAAAGTGTGTAGTGAGAAACAAAGCAAGATGCCTGGTTAAGAGGATGACTGCATTTTACATGAGCGCAATACTTAGACTAAAGCAGAAGTAGAAGAGGTGTGATATGGTTAAATACAATATATATTTTGAAGTAAAAGTTAAGAGAACTTGCTAATTAATTGAGTAGCAAGGGGGAGGGAGAGGGGACCATAACTCTTAGTTCTTTGACCTGGATAATTAAGTGAAATACATATATAATTAACTGAGAGAGGGAATTTGGGGAGGCACAGTTGGGAAGAAAGGGGTGCTTGGTAAGAAATTAAGAGGGCAGTGTTGACTATGTTAATTTAAGAGGCTTCTTCTCTAGTAGCGAAAAATCTTCAACTGGGTTAAATACAAAGGAAATAAGATAGGTTTAGAAATTAAATTTAGTAAAAATGAAAGCTACTATTGATGTTGACAAAAGTAATTTCTGAGTATTAGTAGAAATAAAAGTCTGATAGGGGTAAAATAAATGTGAATATTTAGTAAAAGCAAAAGTAAATGGTTTTCCCAAAGGAGGTACAATGATTGGGGGACATTATGGCATATATAATGCTGATGAAGTGACTCA
>NW_021870930.1:0-805 GCF_006229205.1 Suricata suricatta | reverse complement strand
GGCAAAGACCCATTAATACCATCTAGTTGTGATGGCTGGGATTTAAAACTAGAAAAATTATCTGAAGCTACTTCTAGGAGTACTGTCTTTGAAAGACAAATTATAACCTCTTTAAGGGCTTTAGTAGAGTTTGAATACTCAGGGTTTATGTCAGAATAGTATTGCAATAGAGAGGATTCAGCTCACCAAGTGGAAATGACACACTTAAGGTTGTGCATCATGGGTGACCACCAGTATTAGTGATAACATAAGGGAAGAGAGCCAATATGCCTTTGGGCCCTAAATTAATTCCCTCTAAGAAGTTACCTAATTCCATAATTATAAGGAGTTTAAAAACTCTTTTCTAGAGTCAGTTATTAGAGGACTCCCAGCAAGTATCATGGCTAAAGGTGGAGAACCAACATTCAATCTACATTGTGACCTGTGATAGCTTCATTTGGCTGAAGAAGGAAAAGATATGTCCCCAAAATGAGCAAAATTAAGAATGATATTTCTCATTTCATCAGAAGAATAAATAAGGGGAAAGCATGGATTAATACTGTTCCTTAATAGCTAACAGACTAGCTCTATGGTCAGGAAAGTGGTTTCTAGGTGACTGGAGGATGAAAGAAACCCTACTCTGGGAACTGGAAGTGATCACTTAGCCACTTTAGATGAGTAGTAATAGATACATCCAAGCAATACAAAGATGGAAATAGGAAGAACCCATTTCTGAACCTCACTATTAAGCATGTGCTCTGTTTCCTTCCTGTCTCTATAGGACAATTGCTGAACTATCAAAAAATGCACACAAATGGCATAAACT
>NW_021870929.1:0-805 GCF_006229205.1 Suricata suricatta | reverse complement strand
GGCCATCTAAGAGGTAAAAGACCATGGGTGGAACAGGTGGGATAATATAGAGGAATAGTCCCACACCTGCACTTTCTTCCCCTTCATTGTGACCCTTTTTTCCCCCAAAATAACAGGAAATTACTAGTAAGCTATATATGTCATTAAAAAAAAAGCTAAGTTGACAAAAACAAAAAACAAAAACAAGGGAGGGAATAAAATGAAGTAGCTCCTGACCCTGCAGTTGAGACCTTCCTGTTTCTAGAATTGCTGACCATTATATCATTACCTAATGCATCTGGAGTGTGGGGGGACCTCCTAGGGTCCAGAAGCACAGGAACCACAGGTTCTACTCCATCACAGATCTATTTAGACATGTGTGGGGAAACCATATATGTGGACTCGTATCTCTGCTGGACTTCTGCACTTGGGTCATACCTAACATCACAAAGTCAACACATCCAAACATAATTGCCTCTTACCCCAAAGCCTGCACCCCCTGCTGGGTGCCCATTTCAGGAATTTACACCAATGACCCAGCTTCCCCATCCAAATATTTTCCCATCCAACATCAATACATTCTTTCTCTTCTAGTTTCAATACTCCTATTTAATGTACCTCCTCCTCCTTGAACAATAATATTTCCAGATCAGTTATTTGTCTTTCTCAAGGTGATTAATGTCACAAATTCTTTTTCACTTTTTTTATTTAAAAAAATTTAATTATACTTTATTGTCAAGTTGGTTTCCATGTAAGACCCAGGGCTCCTCCCAGCAAGTGCCCTCCTCAATGCCCATTACCCATTTTCCCGTTTCCCCCACCCCCA
>NW_021870928.1:0-805 GCF_006229205.1 Suricata suricatta | reverse complement strand
CGGGGACAAGAGGGATTATGTGGCGGTTCAGGCTGCACCGGGCAGGTCAGCAGGGCTGCTCACCCCCCTTCCCCCCCCTCTGCCGCCGGGCCTTTCCCCCCACCCCTCTCTCAGCCTGGCCCCCTGGCTGGCCCCTCAAGGAGGCAGGCACCTCCAACTCTAGGGATGGAGAGACGGCAGGGGCGGGGTCTGCTGAGACAGGAGGTGGTCCAGGAGGTGGGGGAAGGAACGTGTGGGCCGTGAGGGCCGTGACGTCCAGCTGGAGAAGGGGACTGGTCTCTACTGGTCTTGCCAGTCTCCTGGGTTCTCTCCCTTCTCTGGTGAGTTCACTGCTCAGCAGCCATGCGGCCTTCTGGACTAGTTCTTCCTCCTCAGACACGGAGCGTTTTCTGCCACAGGGCCTTTGCACAGGCCAAGTGTTTCTCAGACCCTCTTTCCTCTCCCTTTACATGCTACACTGCCCTTACCTCAGCCTCAATGTTATTTCCCTCAAGAAGCGGTCTCTGTCCACAGAATAGCACAGGGGTGTCCCCACACCCCTGCCCCTGCCCCCGCTCCCTGACAATGTCCTTTTCTCGCCTTATCCTAGTGGGTCATTCTCTTTATTTATTGACTTAGCTTATCTTTTATCCGTCTCTCCAACTAGACTGCAACTTCCTGAAGGTGGGGACGACAGATGACACTGACTCCCCTCCCACGTCACCTGTGTTTCAATGCCAGCCTGTCTTCCTTGAGGGGGCTCTGTGGCCCCTTTGGCGGGTGGGGTCAAGCTGTGGAGGCTCCCGTGCGCCCTGGGATTGCTTCT
>NW_021870927.1:0-805 GCF_006229205.1 Suricata suricatta | reverse complement strand
AATACTGTATTAATGTTATATTTTATTTATTTTACTGCATAGATCTTTTCAGATCTCTTTGTTATAGTCTTTCTTGGGAAGAAGGTGTCATTTCATTTTTTTTTTTACTAGTTTCTAATAGTTAAACTACCAGTTAAATATGCTCTTATCATCTGATATGATTATATTTTGAAATGAGGTATTCATTTTGTTAAAAACCAAATGACAATATTTCACTCACCCTGTGAGAAGAAATCACTTGTTAATGATTACAAAATTGGTAAAGCTAACAGTATAGTTCCTAAAGACTAGAGGCTCAGCAAAAGTTTGGTGCCTACCAAAACCAACTGGAAAATTTCCCAGGAGACAATGATTGTGAAAAAACAATTTTATTATAAGACATTAATCACTTAGCATCTTTAGCTTATAGTTATAGTTTTAATTCATGTAGAATTACATTAATTTTGCTAAATATGATATAAATTTCTATCAAATTACAGTATCTATATTAAGATATTATCATTATAATACTAAAGTGCACAATTAAATTTTATGATAGAGTTATTGTGTCTACCAAATAAAAGAAGAAAATGCCAGATGTCTCAATAATGAAACAAACAGAATAAGCAATGATCTGGATCTTTCATTTTATTACTTGAAGTAAGAAAGAACATTTATCTACCAACTTTACAAATCTTTGTTTTCCAAAGATAAACTTCCCAGCTATATCTAAAATCTCTACTTGCATTAAAATAAGGCACTCTTCTTAAGTCATCTGATTCCAAATTCAATCTTCCTCTCAATGTGAAGGCAGCATGACATAAAG
>NW_021870926.1:0-1643 GCF_006229205.1 Suricata suricatta | reverse complement strand
TCTGACTCCATGCTGACAGCACAGAACCTGCTTGGGATTCTCTGCCCCCTCTTTCTCTGCCTCCCCCACTCATGCTATCTCTGTCTCAAAATAAATAAATTAATTAAAAAAAAAAACAGGAGAAAAACATACAGATTTTACACATATAGGGAAATCTTTACCAAAAACAATATAGAATACCCAAAGAAGTGTCAAAACCTAAATGCTTTTATATTAGGCTGAAGGAAAAGAAGAGGTGGGGGGAGTTAAAGGAAGGTAAGAGTGAGCTCATCTAGGTCTGTAGCATATGATTCTCTATAAAGAGAACTAAGCATTGAGTCCCCATCTCTGGCATTAAGAATGTTTGCTTCTCCAGGGAAATGAAGGGCACATCTTTTCACATGGAAGTTTTATTCTAATTCTCAGGAAGAAAAGAAGAGGTTGGAGCATCCCTCTTTCATGTGCTTTTTTCTAAGTGTCTTTACTTCCCAGTAATTGTTTTGCCAGTGTGGCATGTTTTGCAGTGTTACACTCCGCCACCCTGCACAACCTTTAAAGGTCTGTTGGGCGTCCAAGTGAAGTGTCTGTAATTCAGAGGAGAGGTCTGAACTAGAGAGAGGGGTTTCAGATTCATTAGCCCAAAATGATGTTATAGTCAGAGACTCATGGAAATCCCTCAGAAAACACATCTGTAGTATGGGAAGGTAAAGTGCCCTGCCCTGAATCCTTGGGCACTTCAACATTAGCGAGGACAAGAGGAGAGGGGGCTGGAACCAAGTAGCTGTGCGTCTGGTTCAGGTACTCACTGTCCGCACAAGAACTAAGATTTAGCAAGGGGGCGGAGGGAAGACAGGAATTTTATTTACTGAGGATGTGTGAATTCCTTTAACTTAATTCACAGTGATCTTATTGGATAGATGCAACTTTCTCCCTTTTAAAGAAATAAACTATTTTTTAACAGTTTATTGTCAAATTGGTTTCCATTTAACACCCAGTGCTTCTCTCCACAAGTGCCCTCCTCCATAAAGAAATAAACTATAAACTTAACCAAATAGGTCATAGGGACTGACTTTTCCTTCCTGTTATACATGCTCTAATATTTATTCATTGTTATCGATACCTGCTACATTTTCCGGGCTACTTTCAGAATAACACAGGCTATAATCTATTGTATATATGGACTTTTATTTTTTATTTGAGGGATTAAGAGTAATTCCTGGAGTCAGGCTGTCTGCTCTGCCAGGCTCCCAGCTCCACCAGAGAAGCTAACTGGCCATGAAGTCACCTCATTGTTCTCTGGTGCGTATCGAGAATGGAGTCAAAAGTCTTAGTTTGGTCATGTTAATATTCTCTTAACTTGGAGATAAAAATTATCTCAAACTCCAGGAGAGTGGCAGACTAGAGCAGTAAGACAGTGGTTGTTCACATTTTTAAGCACTATAGCAACAAACACACGGAATGTTTTTTAGTGACTGGTTTCTTTTATTGTGAGTGTTCCTTTGAAGCAATTAAAACTAAGTCATCTTGTTGGCATTCCTGTACAAAGAAAAGCCAGTTACATTGCATGGGACATAGAAAATGAATTACAAGTGTATATCTACACCTGTGTACTCATTTCTTTGTAGAAATGTATTATTAACCTGCCTACTAACATGTGTAAGATG
>NW_021870925.1:0-805 GCF_006229205.1 Suricata suricatta | reverse complement strand
TGGCTCAGGTCATGATCTCAAAGTTCGTGGATCTGAGTCCTGCGTCGGGCTCTGTGCTGACAGCTAGCTCAGAGCCTGGAGCCTGCTTCAGATTCTGTGTCTCCCTCTCTCTCTGACCCTCCTCTGTTCATGCTCGCTCTCTCTCTCTCTCTCTCTCTCTCTCTCTCTCTCAAATAAATAAAAACAGTAAAAAAAACCCCACAACATTTCTTTGTAAGTCAATGTTCCGTCCGCTGGTGCTCTTCCCTCTCTCTTTTCCAGTGCCTTTTTCCCTGGTAGATTCTTGAGAAACTATGGACAAGAACCAGAGGATCACCTACTCTCCACTGACCTTCTTTGCCTTATGACTTAGTTAAGGTGTTTTTAATGTCTGTAAGTCAAATATATTCTTTTCTGTCACAGCTGGTCCAAGTGATATTTTCCTCACAGATTCTTTCAAAAATGCCATTACTGGTCATGAGTTCCTGGTGAGAATGTTGTCTCTACCACACGGCAGTGTTGACTCGTATGCTAGGGCTGCTGGGGTAAAGGATCACGAACAATGTGGCTCAAAACTAAAATCTGTGGCCTCACAGGTCTGGAGGCTAGTTATCTGAAATCGAGGCATTGGTAAGGGTAGTTGTTTCTGAGGCTGTGAGGGAAGACTCAGTTGTTGGTTTTCCTCTTTGGCTTGTAGATGGCCGTCTTCATGTCACATGGCCTCTCCCTGTGTGTGTATTTGACTTCAAACTTCTCTTTCTTATAAAGACACCAGTGGTCCTGGATTAGAGGCCAACCTAATGGCCTCATTTTAACATGATTACCT
>NW_021870924.1:0-805 GCF_006229205.1 Suricata suricatta | reverse complement strand
CCGTGAGTCCCATTACAGCCACAGCCAATACCTCATAGGTCAAGGTTGAGAGAAGAGCAAGATGATTAGGTTCTACGAAGATTGAGCAGCTCCTATAGCTCCCTAAGATTTTATTTCTCTTTATTTTCCCTGTGTTTTTCAGGTGTCTTTTCCTATGTCTTTGCTGAGCAAAACTCACTTTACTTACCTATGCTTTCTTGGATCCAGAAGGTATTTAATTGGTTAAGAGGGAAAAATAAAAGCAAGGTGATGTTCAAAACACAAATAGGAAATGTGAAGCTATTTATAGCTCCTCTAAGCATCTCTCAAGCCCAAGACCTTCAGTCCCTAGAGGACTGAACTTCATGCACTGGTGGAAGGAGGTGGCCCAGTGCTGGGCCCTGGGAGAAGCGTGCCCATTGTCTCTCCCAGTACTGCATGCTCAGGGTTACCTCTGTCCAGGACCCTCAGACACCCAAGTTAACACATACTTGCATTACGTGCCCAGATCTCCTTTGTATGGCACAGATTCTTGCTAGTGCAATACTATCTTGTTCCCATGGAGACATCTGATAATGTAGATTGTGAATGCCACATGTGGAAGGGCTTTTTAGAGGGCACCTAAGACTGGATTCTGTCACCTTTTGGTTTGACTTAAAACATTTTTTTATAATTTAACTTGTTTTTGAAGTTTATTTATTTTTGAGAGAGAGCAAGCATGGGCAGAAGAGGTCCAGAGAAAGAGGGAGAGAGAAAGAATCCCAAGTAGACTCTGCACTATTGGCACAGAGCCTGATGCGGGGCTTGAACTCACTAACTGCCAAGA
>NW_021870923.1:0-805 GCF_006229205.1 Suricata suricatta | reverse complement strand
CCAGGAGTGGGCATGGTGAGCACAGGGAGGCGAAATCACCTTATGTACAAGACCTGGCGTGTGTTTGATAACATGACCTGATTCAGGCAGTGGCAGGACTGGCAGCCAGGAGCTCTGGGAGGTGGCCTTGCGTCCCCTTGCTGGCCACCGGCCCTCGCACTAGACCCCTGCTGCAGGTCCTCGGGTTTTGCATGCTCACGGGTCCCTGTGTCCTTGCCTTGTGCCACCTGCGGTCTCGGTTCACCACCTTTCCCTCTAAGCCTCACCCCCTTCGTGCCTATGTTCTGCTCCCCACGCCCGGACACTGCGGCCATCCAGTCCAGCGGGTCCGTTTGTTACACTTCCTTTTTGCTCAGGGCCTGCGGAGTTGGGAAAGGTGGACTGAAGCCGCGTTCTCCCCCTTCCCTCTCCCCTCCCCAAGGAGGCCAAATGGTCCCTAAGCAGTGGCTGAGGCTGGGAGGGCTTCTAGCAGACTTGACGCAAGGAGGGGGCTTGCAGACCGGAGGTCAGGTGGTGGCCTGCATGTCCCGCTCTGAAGAGGGACAAGAACCAAGGAGCCACCCTGGGACCCTCTTAGGACTCTGGTGGAGGGGGAACTGCCTCTCTGGTGCTGGGGGCAGGGTGCATGGGGTTTGCTTCTAGCCTATTCTAGGGGGAGGGGAGGGGCATGTGCAGGAAGAGGCTGTGGGGGGTGGGTGGGTGGGGTCGCTTTTCCTTTGGGGTTAAAGGCTGTGCAGCACGTTTTACGACAGTCCCAGAACAGGGCTGTTTTTATATTCTCGTGAATGAAACTGCTCTTGCTAAA
>NW_021870922.1:0-805 GCF_006229205.1 Suricata suricatta | reverse complement strand
ACACATCCCAAAGAAGATAGATGACCAACAAACCTTTGAAAGCATGTCCGACATCAACAACACTGGGCAAAGTTATAATCACAGAATAACCTTATTTGTAAGTGAAAAACGTGAGACTAAAATAAAGCACATATTCTATGAGATTTCTTTTTTACAAAATTCAAAATCATGCAAAGAGACCTACTTTGACAAAGCAGATTGATAGCCATCTGGGGATGGGGTGTAGGGGCAGGAGGGAGGCACTGCACACTTGGGGTGATGATGGATGTGCTCATCATCTTGATTGTGGTGTTGGGTCAAGAAATATATACAGATATCCAAGCTTTCAAATTGTATGCTTTAAGTATGAACTTCAAACTTCATATTATCATCAAACAAAAATAAAGCAGGATATGACCTCTGCACAGAAGAGAAGCAGAGGAAAACTCCTTACTTCTTCAGGAATGTGAGAAGGGTCACTTACTTTCCCAATGCTTAAAGACATCCCAGAGCCATGAACAAAGTGAAATGAGAGTTCATTTTTCATCAAAGCAGACCTCTTCTTACAAACAAGTATTATCAGCAATACACTCATGTTTTGGCCAAACCTCCCATGATTGAAAGTTGCAAGATATTTTGCAAAGGCTGAAAGGACTTTAATTGGTAATTTTAAAAAATGATAGAATATAAACAAAGCAACTGAGTTTGAGTAAAGTATCTAAAAGTATCTATATAGCAGCCAATTCTTAGTATAAAGAAACATCAGTCTTTAAATCACCTCACTTTAAAAAATACAATAGAAAATAAGCTGTAACCAATGCCTGTG
>NW_021870921.1:0-805 GCF_006229205.1 Suricata suricatta | reverse complement strand
TTGGGCTGTTTCTCTCTGTTTCTCAAAAATAAATAAAAAACATAAAAAAATTTTTAAATGTTTATTTATTTTTGAGAGAGAGAGCTTGAACAGGGGAGGGGCAGAGAGAGAGGGGGTCAGAGGATCTGAAGTGCGCTCTCTGCAGACAGCAGCAAGCCTGACGTGGGCTGGTCCTCATGAACCTTGAGATCATGACCTGAACTGAAGTCTGACCTCCAGCCTACTGAGCCACACATACAGTAATTTTTAAAACACTACAAAAGGGAATGTAATAAATATGGAGTCTTTTTCTCTCCCTCAATTCTACTTCTTTCAGATTATCACCTTCATGGTTTACAGAAATTCCAGTATAACATATGCACTGTGCTGTCTCTATATTGATTGTTTCCAATTTAACAAAAAATGAAGTGGTCCCTTTATCTGTACATTTTCTTTTTTCTTTGTAGTCACCATAAAATATTCACTAGTTAATTAGCTCTGTCTTTTGTTGATGACATTTTTCTTATCTATTTTACTATCATGTGCAAATGAATTTGCAAATAGATTTCTGTGAATGGATTAACTGAGTCAAAAAGTGTTTGCATTTAAAATTATGCTAAATGTCAAAAAAAGGGATAACAATGTATAGTTCTACTTAGAGTGTATGGTGTACCTGTTTTTGCCCAAACTTTGTATTAGTGTACAATATTAAAAATTTTTAAATTAACTTATTTTCAAGTTAGTTAACATATAGTGTAGTTTTGGTTTTAGGACTAGAACCCAATTATTTATCTCTTACATTAACATCCAGTGCTCATCCTGAAAA
>NW_021870920.1:0-805 GCF_006229205.1 Suricata suricatta | reverse complement strand
GGGAAAAGAGGTGGTGGTGATGGTGGAGGGCACTTTTGAGGAAGAGCACTGGGTGTTATATGGAAAACAATTTGACGATAAAATATTATGAAAAAAATAAAGAAATAAAATTATTGCCTTCTTATTGAAGCACAAAATGAAAAGAAAAACCCAAAAAACTATTTATTGTCACTACCTTAATTTTATATTATATATTTTAATAATGTATTTAAAATTGAATTTTGCTCTAAGGAAAAATGTCCCTGCCACTCATTTATTCAAGGTGTAAAAGGGCCCTAAGCCTTGTTCACAACTCCTGATTTATTCTTGCCACTATCTTCTGTTGCATCACCTAAATGTCTTTGCTGTAAATTCTACTGGCAATAACCAAAGATTCTAATCTTATGTTCGGATACTCTCAGGCTGCCAGCATTTCTGACTACTTTTTGGATGTATGAGAACTAATTTTCCATCCAAATAGCTGCTGTCTTTGTCCTTTGTCATGGCATGAATTTGGAAGGTAGAGAGTTTGGAGTGCACACAGCGTTTAGATTGGCTGTGGGCTGGGTCCTTCATGATGATCTCTCTCAGACAGAAGATTCTTAGTCACTTGAATCCTGTCACACCTGTGTAATATTATTCATTAATTTCATTTAATACTTCCATCAAATGCGATGGGCTACTTCTGTTCCAGCTGTTCTCTCGTGCTAATGTCAACGTTAGTATTTGATATTTATTTATTTATATAGTTTATTTTTGAGACAGAGAGAGAGAGAGAGACAAAGCACGAGTAGGGGAGGGCCAGAGAGAGAGAGAGGGAGACACA
>NW_021870919.1:0-805 GCF_006229205.1 Suricata suricatta | reverse complement strand
TAAATAAAGAAAATTAAAACGTTTAGATGTTAGCATGAATTTCACCATTCCCCTTTGTATTGTGCACTGGCAGTTTTAAGTGCAAATGTAAAAGCGTTTTATCTCTGTGCAAAATCACTGCAATTACACAATTTTGTAGCTTATACATGCATATGGATTCCATTCTTAACAGAACACTGAAAATGCTGCATTGACCTATATCAGATAGGGGCGCCTGGCTGGCTCAGCTGGTTAAGCGTCTGACTTCAGCTCAGGTCATGATCTCACAGCTTGTGGGGTTCGAGCCCCACATTAGGCTCTGGGCTGACAACTCAGAGCCTGCAGCCTGCTTCGGAATCTGTGTCTCCCTCTCTCTCTGCCCCTCCCGCAGGCATGCTCTGTTTCTGTCTCAATAATAAACATTAAACATAATAAAAATAATAAATCATACATATTTTTAATGTACATCCAAGTTAGTTAACATATGGTGCAATAATGATTTCAGGAATAGATTCCCATGATTTATCCCCTACATATAACTCCCAGTGCCCATCCCAACAAGTGTCTTCCTTAATATCCTTTGCCCATTTTGCCCATCCTCCCACCTAGGCCCCCTCCAGAAACTCCGTTTGTTCTCTATATTTAAGAGGCTCTTATGTTTTGTCCCTGTTTTTATATTATTTTTGCTTTCCTTCCCTTTTGTTCATCCATTTTGTAAATCAGATTTTTTTTAATGTTTATTTATTTTCAAGAAAGAGACAGAGCATGAGCAGAGAAGGGCCAGAAAAAGGAGAAGACACAGAAGCCAAAGCAGACCCCAGGCTCT
>NW_021870918.1:0-805 GCF_006229205.1 Suricata suricatta | reverse complement strand
CGCTCTCTGCCCCTCCCCAATTCTCTCTCTCTCTCCCCATAAATAATGAAACATCTTTTAAAAAATAGATTGGGAAGTAAAATATAGAATCTAGGGGCAACTAGGTGGCTCAGTCGGTTAAGCATCCAACTTCAGCACAGGTCATGAGCTCATGGTCCATGGGTTCAAGTCCCGCATCGGGCTCTGTGCTGACAGCTCAGAGCCTGGAGCCTGCTTCAGATTCTGTATCTTCTCTCTCTCTGTCCTTCCCCCTTGCATACTCTCTCTCTCTCTCTCAAAAATAAACATAAATTTTTTTAACAACATAGAATCTAGAAATAAAAGGAAAAGCATAATAATAAATTATTATTTCCAAATATTTTCATCCGTTTTCTTAATTGGCAATATATCCAAATCATTCATGTAGTATTTCAAGTGGAATGAAAAAATGTCCTCTCTGCCTTCATGACATGAAGTTTTAGCCAATTGTGTTAGTATTGACTTTTTTTATTGACTAAAAAATAAGATTTTTTAAGATAAATGTTAAGTTGGAATCAATTAAAGAGTAGATTCCATTCAAACCTAAAAATCTTTAGAAAGATGGAAATCTAGGTTTTCAAATCGGTTCCTCTGTGGCGTCACTCATCGGCCTTTTTGCGCACCTACGCCTAAGTGTGAGACAAGGCGCTGTGCAAGCAAGAGTCGTGCATGGAGGCTTCCCGGACTTCACCTTGTCCCTTGTCGCCCTGAAACCCAGGGAGGGATGTCTGCAGAGATGAGCTGAAAAATGAGGAGAAAATAGCCAAAGAGAAGTACAAAGTATGAA
>NW_021870917.1:0-805 GCF_006229205.1 Suricata suricatta | reverse complement strand
TAAATAAAGAAAATTAAAACGTTTAGATGTTAGCATGAATTTCACCATTCCCCTTTGTATTGTGCACTGGCAGTTTTAAGTGCAAATGTAAAAGCGTTTTATCTCTATGCAAAATCACTGCAATTACACAATTTTGTAGCTTATACATGCATATGGATTCCATTCTTAACAGAACACTGAAAATGCTGCATTGACCTATATCAGATAGGGGCGCCTGGCTGGCTCAGCTGGTTAAGCGTCTGACTTCAGCTCAGGTCATGATCTCACAGCTTGTGGGGTTCGAGCCCCACATTAGGCTCTGGGCTGACAACTCAGAGCCTGCAGCCTGCTTCGGAATCTGTGTCTCCCTCTCTCTCTGCCCCTCCCGCAGGCATGCTCTGTTTCTGTCTCAATAATAAATATTAAACATAATAAAAATAATAAATCATACATATTTTTAATGTACATCCAAGTTAGTTAACATATGGTGCAATAATGATTTCAGGAATAGATTCCCATGATTTATCCCCTACATATAACTCCCAGTGCCCATCCCAACAAGTGTCTTCCTTAATATCCTTTGCCCATTTTGCCCATCCTCCCACCTAGGCCCCCTCCAGAAACTCTGTTTGTTCTCTATATTTAAGAGGCTCTTATGTTTTGTCCCTGTTTTTATATTATTTTTGCTTTCCTTCCCTTTTGTTCATCCATTTTGTAAATCAGATTTTTTTTAATGTTTATTTATTTTCAAGAAAGAGACAGAGCATGAGCAGAGAAGGGCCAGAAAAAGGAGAAGACACAGAAGCCAAAGCAGACCCCAGGCTCT
>NW_021870916.1:0-805 GCF_006229205.1 Suricata suricatta | reverse complement strand
TCTGAAGCAGGCTCCAGGCTCAGAGTTGTCAGCACACAGCCCAATGCGGGGCTCGAACCCATGAACGTGAGATCATGACCTGAGCCGAAGTCGGCTGCTTAACTGACTGAGCCATCCAGGCACCCTACCTTTTTTTTTTAACTGCCAGCACCGGCATCCATGATAGGAGACCCAGGGGACAGAAGACAAATGACACCGTCATACACAACCAAGCCAACATTAGAATGTGGGACATTCCATGGAGCAACTGGACTAGTTTCTGCCCTAAGTTAGTGGTAGGAGGGGAAAATATAATTGCTTTAGAGTAAAGGCTTAACTAAGCGAGGTCACAAAATCAAGTCCCTGCTTGGATCCTGGTTTGACCAAACCAACTGCAAAATGCTATTGGTGAGACAATCATGGAAATCTGATTCCTGATTGGGGATCTCAGAGGAGTCCAAGGAGCTGGTGTAAATCATGGTGGGTGTAAAAATGTCCCCGTGGTAACGTAAGAAAACGCCTGTATTATTAGCAACGCAGACTTCGTGAATTGATGAGTTGTCTGGGATTCGCCTTAAAATATTTTGGCCAGGAGAACACCTGCGTGGCTCAGTCGGTTAAGTATCCGACTTCAGCTCAGGTCACGATCTCGGGGTTTTTGAGTTTGAGCCCCACATCAGGTTCTGTGCTGACAGCTCAGAGCCTGGGGGCTGCTTCAGATTCTGTATCCCCTCCCCCCTCAAAAATAAACATTAAAGAAAAAATTTTAAATATATTTTGGCCAGGAAAGATAAAACCAATGAAATACAAAGGGACAGAGGACACA
>NW_021870915.1:0-1644 GCF_006229205.1 Suricata suricatta | reverse complement strand
GTTCTGAACAAGTTCAGGAAGAGTGTGACTATTCCGTGACAGGACCCCCACCTCCCCAAACCACAGCCACAGTGGCCCTAGGAGGCCCAGAGAGCGACGGGCCCCGCGGAGCGGGGCTCCCCTTGGGATCAGGGGTAAGCCACCTCTCCTCTCAACTCCGGACAACCGACCCACTCTCTGTTTATAGAGTTTAGGAGCTAGCTCCCTGCGCTCCTGCAGAAACACCGCACCCGAAGAACCGTCACGCGGACAGTCACGCATCTATCTCACTTGTTTTTAGTGATAATCACCATGAAGCAATTCCTCACACTTGTCATGAATCCTAAACTTAATACCCTTTGACCAAGCATTTCTATTCTTCTGGAAATTTACCCTAAGGAAGCAATTCCATATTTAGAAAAATCTCTGTGCCTCTTTACTACCGCATTGCTGATGATAACAATAAATTGACAGAGAACTAAGAACCTAATGGAAAACTGTAATTTTCAAAGATTACATGGTAACAGTGGAAATATTTATCATAATGGTAAGTAAAAGAAACAGGCTACACTCTGTCTACACGGTATGATTTTGAGAGAGAGAGAGAGAAATTAGGGCTAAAAATCAGACTGGTGGTAGGGCACCTGGGTGGCTCAGTCAGTTAAGTACCTGACTTCAGGACATGATCTCATGGTTTGTGGGTTCAAGCCCCACATCAGGCTCCATGCTAACGGCTCAGAGCCTGGAGCTGCTTTGGATTCTGTGTCTCCCTCTCCCTCTCTGCCCCTTTCCCACTCACCTCTGTCTCTCTCTCTCAAAAACAAACATTAAAAAAAAATTAGACTGGTGGAAATACGTCAAAATACTTGTGCCTGTGTAAGCACGTTTTGTTTTTATTCTTTTTCACTTTCCTACAGTTTCTTAGGAAGAAGGTCAACTATCAGTATATCTTTTGTTTTTAATCTCTATCTCAAAGCATATCATATGGCTTAAAATTCAAAGGGAAAATAATTTAGTCCAGGGAGAAAACCTAACATGTCATCCCTGAAATTAATGGAATGAAAACCAATGAAGTAAATTTAAGAACTTAAACGTTCCTGATTTTGAGGAGACCAGAAAGATTGATGAGCCGGGTTCTGATTTCTGTCTTCCCCACGGACCTGTGATGCTAGATGGACATTAACACTTCGTTCATGGGCCCTGCTATCAACACTGCTTTTCCGTTACTCCTCTTGATGGTAAACCTCCTCAGGGTAAACCGTAAAATTAAATCTTGGGCCAAAGAGAACTTACTTCTTTCCCTTTTGAAGGAGGTGGAATCAAAGACCCCAAGCTCTTTGGTTTTCAGCTCCTTTCACCAGGACCTAGCACTGCCTCTCCTAACCCACACTGCCTGGCCCTCGGCTACGGCGGCACCACCACCTCCCTCGCCGTGCTCCCCACAGGCAGAAAGATGAAGCCGTCATCCTCGTGACAACCTCAGCATTTACGTCCCGGCTCGCCGTCACTCTGTCCAGCCATGCCTCTCTCAATTCGTGGGGATTTCTAAATCCGCAGAGGCCATCCTTCCGGCACCACGGCCCCTGGTTCCTGAACCTCCTCTCTGCCCAGCCCTCACCCGGAGGCTCCACATCCTCGATCTC
This sequence comes from Suricata suricatta, assembly GCF_006229205.1. Lineage (NCBI taxonomy): Eukaryota > Metazoa > Chordata > Mammalia > Carnivora > Herpestidae > Suricata > Suricata suricatta. Next base: position 22 of record NW_021870915.1, on the reverse strand, counting down.
ACCATGGCCCACGGCTGTGACC
>NW_021870914.1:0-805 GCF_006229205.1 Suricata suricatta | reverse complement strand
AGAGTTTTGAAGAATGTTCTTATGCAGGCAGAGCAAAAAATTGTGGAGAAGATCCAGGGAGACTAAAGAATTCCCTGGTTGATTTCTGAGGAACACAATTGTCACTTAATAGATCGCTGTACCCTCTCTTCTTCAAAACCTCATAGCAAATCTATATTCCATTTCATTCTAATGTCTTGTGTCAAAAGGAATTTGCAAGATGCAAATTTTGATGCACCTAAGGGACAGCTTATGTGCTTAGAATAATGATCGCCCCCCCTTCCAAGCAGAGGAAAATAAAAATCTTTGCTAATTAAGCACCTTCGTAATATGGAAACATAATGGTTCCTATTATGCAATCAAGTATGAGCATTTCTTTCATTATAAACTGCAATTCTTTGTTATCTGAAAGAAAGAACTGATTTTATTTTCAGATCAATACTTGCTATGCTGAGCTAATAGATGTGGAATGTTAAAATAGTATAAAATAGCAAATGAGGCTGCTTGAGTTTGGGAATATCTTTCTAATCAGACCACATGGCTTGGGCCAGGTATGCATGACCCCAGCATACTGCTCTGGAATTTTCTGGATTATAGAGAATTTCTTGATTGAGATAGATCTTCTGAAAAATCACAATGGAACTTTGAATAGAGGCTTTCATCTCGTAGGCCTTTCTCATAAAATTGGTGTGGTTCTGGAATGTGTTTTCTCAAGGGGTGTAATGCATATTTGCTTTTTGCTGGGCGGGCTGAGACAATAATGATTGCAATCAATAAGAAACTCTTTCAGCAGTAGAGTTTTATGACAGCAGCTGTAAGGGTCTCC
>NW_021870913.1:0-805 GCF_006229205.1 Suricata suricatta | reverse complement strand
GTGGCAGGGACGAATGTGGGAGTGAGGGTGGCCTCTCTTTCCTCCTTACACAGTGGGAATGAGAGGGGATGACATGTGAGGGAGGACAGGCCATGAGTTCTCTGTCCCACCATGTTCTCTCTGTCGCTCCGGCCCATTAGTGAGTCCCTTAGGACAAGAGCTGGATAGGAGCCCCTTACCGAATGTTTTCTCAAAGGTGGAGCAAATGAGAAAAAAAAAACAACGTAGAATTCAGAGCCAGCCATATATACTGGGGAGCTGAGAAACCAATTTCAACGGATTTTTTAAAAATCATCATTTGTTTGACATTGTGGATGTTGTTAATAGGAGTAAACATGGTGTGTTTATTTGTTTTGCCTTTGGAAATTTGAAGGCTCTGTGTATGGGTGTCTTAGAATACTTAGAGGTAGGAATTGAGGCATTTCTCATGTGAACCCATATTTGTCAAAGTTTAGTATGAATAAACTAGACTATGGTTCTTTTTTATTTATTTATTTATTATTATTTTTTAATAGTTTATTGTCAAATTGGTTTCCATTTAACACGCAGTGCCTCTCCCCACAAGTGCCCTCCTCCATGACCACTCCCCACTTCCCCCTCCACCTCCCCCTTCAGCTCTTGGTTGGTTTTCAGTATTCAGTGGTCTCTCATGTTTTGTGTCCCTCTCTCTCCCCAATTCTCTTTCCCCCTTCCTCTCCCTATGGTCCTCTGTTAGGTTTCTCCTGTTAGACCTATGAGTGTAAACATACGGTATCTGTCCTCCTCTGCCTGACTTATTTCACTTAGCATAACACCCTCGAGGTCC
>NW_021870912.1:0-805 GCF_006229205.1 Suricata suricatta | reverse complement strand
TGGCATTTTCCCCTGGCCCCAACAAAGCTCAGCTTAGCCAATGGGTGGGCTTGATAGTAAAAAGTGAACATCTGAAATCCAATTAATGCATTTGTTCACAGTCCTTTTCCCCCTTTGAACAGCACTTTAAATTCAGGTGGGGTTTTTTTTTGTTTCCAAGATAGAAAAATAGCGCTTCCAAAACAACATTTTTCCCCCTCCAACAGCATTGAGTTTGCAGTGTCCATCCCAGGAGTCCACCCTGGTTCCATAACTCTCAGATACTCTAAAGAATAACCATCACCTCAGGGCACCCACATGGCTTAGTCAGTTAAGTGTCCGACTTTGCCTCAGATCATGATCTCATGGTTCAAGAGTTTGAGCCCCGTGTTGGTGTATCTGCTGTTAGCAGAGAGCCTGCTTCAGGTCCTCTGTCTCCCTGCCCATCCTCTGTGCTCTCTCTTTCAAAAATAAACAAACATTAAAAAATAATCATTACCTCAAAATTAGTGATACTGTACATAATCATAATTTAATGATGCTTCTCCATGTGACTAGGATCTGTTGGGTGATACGGCTTCTAAGAAAAGGAAGATACAGGTATATACCACTTCTTGCCCTTCTCTGCAAATCCACCAACTGTTTATGGAATATGGCAGCAAGAAGCAGTACTCATATGCATACTCCGCACTTGTGATCATGAAACAGAACTCACAGACCAGCTCATCCAAGCCTCTTCTTATTAAAGGCAAGGGGGCATACCCAGACAGAAAAGGGAACTTGTCCAAGGCTTCTCAGCCTATCAGACACAAGCTCAGGCCACAAT
>NW_021870911.1:0-805 GCF_006229205.1 Suricata suricatta | reverse complement strand
GTCATCAGTAGTTGACAGCAGGGGCCGGCTGAGCCTGGTGAGCAGACATCTCCGGGACCATTAGAGCAGAGGAGGCAGCTGGCTGCACGGAGACAAGGCCAGAGCAAGGAACGGAAGCATTCTCCCTCGCTTCTTCCTTCCCTCCCTTTTCTTGCTTCTTCCCTTTTTTTCAGCTTTTTCCCCCTCCTCTTCCCTGCCCTCCTCTCTTCTGTTCTCCTTGCATTTCCAATCATCTTCCTCTTTCTTCCTTCCTTCTTTCCCTCCTTCTTCCTTCTTTCCTACCTTCCTTTCCTTCTTTTTTAATAAGCAATATATTCACATGGTCCTAAATGAAAAGCATAAAAAGTATATAACACAGGTATTCAGTCAGCCAATCCTCTCCTCACCCTTATTGCTAGTTTCTTTTGAATTCTTCCAGAAATATCCTATGCCTACAAAAGCAAATATAAAATACAAAATAATACATGTATTCTTTTTTACTCTATTCTATATGAATGGTAGCATACTCTCCTCACTATTCTGTGCTATTTTTTAAATTAAAAATGTTTTTTAAAAATTTATTTTTTTTGAGAGACAGAGAGACAGAGCGTGGGCAGGGGAGGGGCAGAGAGAGAGAGAGGGAGACACAGAATCTAAAGCAGGATCCAGGCTCTGAGCTGTCAGGACAGAGCCCGATGTGGGGCTCAAACTCACAAGCTATGAGATCATGACCTGAACCAAAGTCAGATGCTTAACTGACTGAACTCCAGGCGCCCCATGCCATTTTGTTTTTAAAGTTTATTTATTTATTTTTTGAGAGAGCTAG
>NW_021870910.1:0-805 GCF_006229205.1 Suricata suricatta | reverse complement strand
TTCGGAACCACAAAAAAGCTGGAATAGCCAAAGTAATATTGAAGAAGAAAACCAAAACGGAAGGCCTCACAATCCCAGACTTTAGCCTCGACTACAAAGCTGTCATCATCAAGACAGTATGGTATTGGCACAAAAACAGACACATGGACCAATGGAATAGAATAGAGAACCCACAACTGGACCCACAAGTATATGGCCAATTAATCTTTGACAAAGCAGGAAAGAGTGTCCAATGGAAAAAAGATAGCCTCTTCAACAGGTGGTATTAGGAGAGCTGGACAGCAACATGTAGAATAAAGTCTGTTTTTAAAAATAAGGTAATTATCAGGGGGCCTGGGTGGCTCAGTTGGTTAAGCAACCGACTTCAGCTCAGGTCATAATCTTGAGGTTCGTGAGTTCGAGCCCCACGTTGGACTGGCTGCCGTCAGCCTGTCCACTCAGAGCCCACTTCTGATTCTCTGTTTCCCTCTCTCTGCTCCTCCCCCACTCTTGCACTCTCCCAAAAATAAATAAATATGTGGAATAGATACCCTCAAGGACTAACAATGGCAATGGGCATATGAGACATTTTTGCTTATTTCTTTTTCACCCACCTGCATTTATACTTTCTATAACCCAAAATAGATCGTCTCTATTATTTTAAGAGATTTAATAAAACAAACAAGGACCAAATGGGGCTCTGCAACAGACATTCCAAGAGCATACAAACGGGTCTGGGACCGTAGTTTGTAAACAGAATCTCTGGATGGGAAACATAATTTATCCCTCTATCGGACATTATCAGCCCATTTGCTGGGCTCTGGAT
>NW_021870909.1:0-805 GCF_006229205.1 Suricata suricatta | reverse complement strand
TTCAAACTCATGACGATTATTCCATTCCAAAGTACATGGGCAACATAGTTCAGAAAACTGTCATATTTATGACAATACTTATAAGTGTCCAGGACTGAAATCCACATTGATTTAAATTATGGCATATTGTATCAGTTGGAGTTCTTTGGCTAAGTTAAGTTAACAAAGAAAGGAAGGAAGGAAGGAAGGAAGGAAGGAAGGAAGGAATGAAGGAAGGAAGGAAAGAACTTATGGGAAGCATATGGGGTAGTCCTTGGAATGTAAGGAAGAGGAATAGCTAGGCCTTGGGACAGATAGGATCCAGGTCACTACCTCTCAGTTGGGTTAGAAAACAGAAAGAATAGTAGAGATGTCACTTATTATTTTACTAAAGTCATTTGAATTGGAGGAACATAGTTTCCAAAAGGTAAATTAAGCTTCTGTTTCCTCTAGAAACACACAGTTGCTCGACAGGTAAAACCAAAAGATATTGGATATACTTGTCACAATTAATAAGGATGACTGTAAAAAAATTTTGATGCAGGAGGAAACCTGCATCAAACTTATTTAAGTCACTATGTGGTACTTGTTTCAAACATTATACAGTTAATACTATATTTTCCAATGCCATTTTCAGGGAGAATGGGAACTTTCTTGGGAAATTCTGTTACCTCCAAGTGGATTCAGGTACTGTACTAGTTTTACTTGGAAGCTTGGGATAATCATTCTTATAGAAAATACAAGTTATAAATGGTTTAGACAAATAAGTGACAAGGAACTTTCAATTTGGTGTGGATTTCATGGAAATTAGCCCAGTATTATAGAC
>NW_021870908.1:0-805 GCF_006229205.1 Suricata suricatta | reverse complement strand
CCGTGAGTCCCATTACAGCCACAGCCAATACCTCATAGGTCAAGGTTGAGAGAAGAGCAAGATGATTAGGTTCTACGAAGATTGAGCAGCACCTATAGCTCCCTAAGATTTTATTTCTCTTTATTTTCCCTGTGTTTTTCAGGTGTCTTTTCCTATGTCTTTGCTGAGCAAAACTCACTTTACTTACCTATGCTTTCTTGGATCCAGAAGGTATTTAATTGGTTAAGAGGGAAAAATAAAAGCAAGGTGATGTTCAAAACACAAATAGGAAATGTGAAGCTATTTATAGCTCCTCTAAGCATCTCTCAAGCCCAAGACCTTCAGTCCCTAGAGGACTGAACTTCATGCACTTGTGGAAGGAGGTGGCCCAGTGCTGGGCCCTGGGAGAAGCGTGCCCATTGTCTTTCCCAGTACTGCATGCTCAGGGTTACCTCTGTCCAGGACCCTCAGACACCCAAGTTAACACATACTTGCATTACGTGCCCAGATCTCCTTTGTATGGCACAGATTCTTGCTAGTGCAATACTATCTTGTTCCCATGGAGACATCTGATAATGTAGATTGTGAATGCCACATGTGGAAGGGCTTTTTAGAGGGCACCTAAGACTGGATTCTGTCACCTTTTGGTTTGACTTAAAACATTTTTTTATAATTTAACTTGTTTTTGAAGTTTATTTATTTTTGAGAGAGAGCAAGCATGGGCAGAAGAGGGCCAGAGAAAGAGGGAGAGAGAAAGAATCCCAAGTAGACTCTGCACTATTGGCACAGAGCCTGATGCGGGGCTTGAACTCACTAACTGCCAAGA
>NW_021870907.1:0-805 GCF_006229205.1 Suricata suricatta | reverse complement strand
CGCTCTCTGCCCCTCCCCAATTCTCTCTCTCTCTCCCCATAAATAATGAAACATCTTTTAAAAAATAGATTGGGAAGTAAAATATAGAATCTAGGGGCAACTAGGTGGCTCAGTCGGTTAAGCATCCAACTTCAGCACAGGTCATGAGCTCATGGTCCATGGGTTCAAGTCCCGCGTCGGGCTCTGTGCTGACAGCTCAGAGCCTGGAGCCTGCTTCAGATTCTGTATCTTCTCTCTCTCTGTCCTTCCCCCTTGCATACTCTCTCTCTCTCTCTCAAAAATAAACATAAATTTTTTTAACAACATAGAATCTAGAAATAAAAGGAAAAGCATAATAATAAATTATTATTTCCAAATATTTTCATCCGTTTTCTTAATTGACAATATATCCAAATCATTCATGTAGTATTTCAAGTGGAATGAAAAAATGTCCTCTCTGCCTTCATGACATGAAGTTTTAGCCAATTGTGTTAGTATTGACTTTTTTTATTGACTAAAAAATAAGATTTTTTAAGATAAATGTTAAGTTGGAATCAATTAAAGAGTAGATTCCATTCAAACCTAAAAATCTTTAGAAAGATGGAAATCTAGGTTTTCAAATTGGTTCCTCTGTGGCGTCACTTATCGGCCTTTTTGCGCAACTACGCCTAAGTGTGAGACAAGGCGCTGTGCAAGCAAGAGTCGTGCATGGAGGCTTCCCGGACTTCACCTTGTCCCTTGTCGCCCTGAAACCCAGGGAGGGATGTCTGCAGAGATGAGCTGAAAAATGAGGAGAAAATAGCCAAAGAGAAGTACAAAGTATGAA
>NW_021870906.1:0-805 GCF_006229205.1 Suricata suricatta | reverse complement strand
GTGCCTTATCTTTTCTTGCACCTAGAGATGGGAGTGGTTCTCCCCATTTTACAGATGAGGACGCCTAGCCACCCAGGAGGTAAGAGCTCCCCCAGCCAGGGGGAGGCGGGGCTGGGGTGCGCCTGGGCGGGTCCCTGATACTGGGCCCCTCCCCCATGCATTGTCCCTGGTGCTTTTACCTGCAGAGAAGGGTACCCCCAGGGACTCCAGTACCCCTGGGGCCAGCCTTCCTTTGTGCTCACCCCCCTGTGTGTGGTTGATCCTGCCCCAGCCTCTCCCGGTGCCCTGTGCCTTCAGCTCGGAATTGGGGCCAAGAGGAATGTCTTCTCGGGGTCTCTACGAGGCTGGACCACGATAACACGTTAGGTTTGCCTGGTACTCAGAAAGGTCCCCCGTCAGACACTCCTCTTCTGCGGGGCCATGGATAGCATGGGGAGGGTGCCACCGAGCCCTGGGTCAGAAGGCCTGGACCCTTGGCTCCGACCCACCTCCATCCCAACCCTGCCCCGTAACCCCCTGAAGGGCGTCCTGCAGTGTGGCCAGAGGAGCTGGAGCCAGGGGAGGGAGCACCCCATCCAGGCAGAGGGCCGTGGCAGCAGGGTCAGCCCTGATGTCTTCTGCCACCCGTAGTGCTCCCGGAGGGTCCTGATCTATGCTGGGCCAGGAGAGAGCAGAGCTGGGGACATGCAGCAGCACAGAGCTGGTCCCCAAGGACCCACACAGGCTTTGTGTGAAGGGCTCAGTAGATGACTTTGCTTCCAGGTGACGCCCTGAGTCCCAGGTCTGAGGTGTTTGGGGTGTGGCC
>NW_021870905.1:0-805 GCF_006229205.1 Suricata suricatta | reverse complement strand
GGGACAAGAGGGATTATGTGGCGGTTCAGGCTGCACCGGGCAGGTCAGCAGGGCTGCTCACCCCACTTCCCACCCCCCCCCGCCGCCGGGCCTTTCCCCCCACCCCTCTCTCAGCCTGGCCCCCTGGCTGGCCCCTCAAGGAGGCAGGCACCTCCAACTCTAGGGATGGAGAGACGGCAGGGGCGGGGTCTGCTGAGACAGGAGGTGGTCCAGGAGGTGGGGGAAGGAACGTGTGGGCCGTGAGGGCCGTGACGTCCAGCTGGAGAAGGGGACTGGTCTCTACTGGTCTTGCCAGTCTCCTGGGTTCTCTCCCTTCTCTGGTGAGTTCACTGCTCAGCAGCCATGCGGCCTTCTGGACTAGTTCTTCCTCCTCAGACACGGAGCGTTTTCTGCCACAGGGCCTTTGCACAGGCCAAGTGTTTCTCAGACCCTCTTTCCTCTCCCTTCACATGCTACACTGCCCTTACCTCAGCCTCAATGTTATTTCCCTCAAGAAGCGGTCTCTGTCCACAGAATAGCACAGGGGTGTCCCCACACCCCTGCCCCTGCCCCCGCTCCCTGACAATGTCCTTTTCTCGCCTTATCCTAGTGGGTCATTCTCTTTATTTATTGACTTAGCTTATCTTTTATCCGTCTCTCCAACTAGACTGCAACTTCCTGAAGGTGGGGACGACAGATGACACTGACTCCCCTCCCACGTCACCTGTGTTTCAATGCCAGCCTGTCTTCCTTGAGGGGGCTCTGTGGCCCCTTTGGCGGGTGGGGTCAAGCTGTGGAGGCTCCCGTGCGCCCTGGGATTGCTTCT
>NW_021870904.1:0-1644 GCF_006229205.1 Suricata suricatta | reverse complement strand
GGTCACAGCCGTGGGCCATGGTGAGATCGAGGATGTGGAGCCTCCGGGTGAGGGCTGGGCAGAGAGGAGGTTCAGGAACCAGGGGCCGTGGTGCCGGAAGGATGGCCTCTGCGGATTTAGAAATCCCCACGAATTGAGAGAGGCATGGTTGGACAGAGTGACGGCGAGCCGGGACGTAAATGCTGAGGTTGTCACGGGGATGACGGCTTCATCTTTCTGCCTGTGGGGAGCACGGCGAGGGAGGTGGTGGTGCCGTCGTAGCCGAGGGCCAGGCAGTGTGGGTTAGGAGAGGCAGTGCTAGGTCCTGGTGAAAGGAGCTGAAAACCAAAGAGCTTGGGGTCTTTGATTCCACCTCCTTCAAAAGGGAAAGAAGTAAGTTCTCTTTGGCCCAAGATTTAATTTTACGGTTTACCCTGAGGAGGTTTACCATCAAGAGGAGTAACGGAAAAGCAGTGTTGATAGCAGGGCCCATGAACGAAGTGTTAATGTCCATCTAGCATCACAGGTCCGTGGGGAAGACAGAAATCAGAACCCGGCTCATCAATCTTTCTGGTCTCCTCAAAGTCAGGAACGTTTAAGTTCTTAAATTTACTTCATTGGTTTTCATTCCATTAATTTCAGGGATGACATGTTAGGTTTTCTCCCTGGACTAAATTATTTTCCCTTTGAATTTTAAGCCATATGATATGCTTTGAGATAGAGATTAAAAACAAAAGATATACTGATAGTTGACCTTCTTCCTAAGAAACTGTAGGAAAGTGAAAAAGAATAAAAACAAAACGTGCTTACACAGGCACAAGTATTTTGACGTATTTCCACCAGTCTAATTTTTTTTTAATGTTTGTTTTTGAGAGAGAGAGACAGAGGTGAGTGGGAAAGGGGCAGAGAGAGAGAGGGAGACACAGAATCCAAAGCAGCTCCAGGCTCTGAGCCGTTAGCACGGAGCCTGATGTGGGGCTTGAACCCACAAACCATGAGATCATGTCCTGAAGTCAGGTACTTAACTGACTGAGCCACCCAGGTGCCCTACCACCAGTCTGATTTTTAGCCCTAATTTCTCTCTCTCTCTCTCAAAATCATACCGTGTAGACAGAGTGTAGCCTGTTTCTTTTACTTACCATTATGATAAATATTTCCACTGTTACCATGTAATCTTTGAAAATTACAGTTTTCCATTAGGTTCTTAGTTCTCTGTCAATTTATTGTTATCATCAGCAATGCGTTAGTAAAGAGGCACAGAGATTTTTCTAAATATGGAATTGCTTCCTTAGGGTAAATTTCCAGAAGAATAGAAATGCTTGGTCAAAGGGTATTAAGTTTAGGATTCATGACAAGTGTGAGGAATTGCTTCATGGTGATTATCACTAAAAACAAGTGAGATAGATGCGTGACTGTCCGCGTGACGGTTCTTCGGGTGCGGTGTTTCTGCAGGAGCGCAGGGAGCTAGCTCCTAAACTCTATAAACAGAGAGTGGGTCGGTTGTCCGGAGTTGAGAGGAGAGGTGGCTTACCCCTGATCCCAAGGGGAGCCCCGCTCCGCAGGGCCCGTCGCTCTCTGGGCCTCCTAGGGCCACTGTGGCTGTGGTTTGGGGAGGTGGGGGTCCTGTCACGGAATAGTCACACTCTTCCTGAACTTGTTCAGAAC
>NW_021870903.1:0-805 GCF_006229205.1 Suricata suricatta | reverse complement strand
TACTTCCCAAGAGTGTTTTAGGAAAGAGTTAGTCATTAAACAGTAACTGAGCTTAGTAAGGAGCCAACCAGGTGAGCAAAGTGTGCGCAGATTTCTGGACCAGGCTGTGGCTTTGGGTTAGGGGCAGTGGGTACCTTTTCAGAATGTCCTCTAGCTCTGTAATGGTGTGATGGTGTTGTTTTGTTTTTGTTTTTTTTTTTAACTTGTGTTTCTCAAGTTCAGGAATTAATAGAGATAATGGTCCAAAATTTTTTGAATACTTCACATAAACTGAAGACTCAGGGAACTTGTTTTAAGCCACAATTGCTTCAGTGTTAGGGTGGGAGGGCCACATATTGGGTGTGATTAGGCCATCTGAGCATAGTAACGGGTGACAGGAAAGCAGTTAGCCCATGTGAGTTGCAACAGTACTTTGTGGGCTGGGTCTCAAGGGGGCCCTTTATCCAAGTAAGATCACAAAGAGACCAGGAGAGAACTGGTATTGAGGATTATTAAAAACATTCCCAAATGGAACTGAGTAAGAAGCTATCCAGATGGCACAAAAGGGGGGGAGAATAAATGAAGGAGGAAAGCAGGACTGCTTTAGCCTTAATTAATTTAGAGAGCATTTAATGAGCACCTACTAGGGACCAGGCATTGTGCTGGAGAATCAAGATGACATTAAAAAAAAAAAAAGTAACACTTTTTGAGAGATTGATAGTTCAGCAGAACAAACACACACAATTAACTCATATAATGTAATAAATGCTGAGATAGAAATACCATCGTAATACTAGGGGACTCTAGAGGAAACTGATGAATTCTG
>NW_021870902.1:0-805 GCF_006229205.1 Suricata suricatta | reverse complement strand
GTCATCAGTAGTTGACAGCAGGGGCCGGCTGAGCCTGGTGAGCAGACATCTCCGGGACCATTAGAGCAGAGGAGGCAGCTGGCTGCATGGAGACAAGGCCAGAGCAAGGAACGGAAGCATTCTCCCTCGCTTCTTCCTTCCCTCCCTTTTCTTGCTTCTTCCCTTTTTTTCAGCTTTTTCCCCCTCCTCTTCCCTGCCCTCCTCTCTTCTGTTCTCCTTGCATTTCCAATCATCTTCCTCTTTCTTCCTTCCTTCTTTCCCTCCTTCTTCCTTCTTTCCTACCTTCCTTTCCTTCTTTTTTAATAAGCAATATATTCACATGGTCCTAAATGAAAAGCATAAAAAGTATATAACACAGGTATTCAGTCAGCCAATCCTCTCCTCACCCTTATTGCTAGTTTCTTTTGAATTCTTCCAGAAATATCCTATGCCTACAAAAGCAAATATAAAATACAAAATAATACATGTATTCTTTTTTACTCTATTCTATATGAATGGTAGCATACTCTCCTCACTATTCTGTGCTATTTTTTAAATTAAAAATGATTTTTAAAAATATATTTTTTTTGAGAGACAGAGAGACAGAGTGTGGGCAGGGGAGGGGCAGAGAGAGAGAGAGGGAGACACAGAATCTAAAGCAGGATCCAGGCTCTGAGCTGTCAGCACAGAGCCCGATGTGGGGCTCAAACTCACAAGCTATGAGATCATGACCTGAACCAAAGTCAGATGCTTAACTGACTGAACTCCAGGCGCCCCATGCCATTTTGTTTTTAAAGTTTATTTATTTATTTTTTGAGAGAGCTAG
>NW_021870901.1:0-805 GCF_006229205.1 Suricata suricatta | reverse complement strand
TGGGGGGTGGCAGAAAGAGCCCCTGGGAAAAAGTAAGCCGCTTAGAAAGCACAGGAAATAGTTCCCTCCGCTCTCCTGAGACATCCGAATTTTCGGGGATCAGGTGCAGTCCGCACCCTAGGTCTACATTGCCGGCCCAGGGGTGGAAGAGCAGCAGGAGGGACAAGTGAATCCTGAGGAAAGTACTACCTGCACCCGGAGGAACAGGGCTTCCTGGTGAAACAGCAGCGGATTTAGAAACGCAATGGCCTGCAGTCATACTGGACATAGAAAACAATCCTATGAGCCGGCCAGCTCAGCTGAAGAGATTTCCAGAAGGAATTGTGAAGGTGTTGCTTCACTTTTGTGGCTGTTGGTAGTAAAATGTGAGATGTGAGACGTTAAGGGGAGAACCGGTAAACAAATGAGCCAGGACTCAGAGGGCTTGCAGGAGGGCTGGTTTTATTCCCAGCTGCTCCGGGTGAAAAGCGATGCTGATGGTAAGAAGTGACTTTCAGGCAAGAATTAAATCCAGAGCACGGTCAGAAAATGTGGCCTGAAGATGAAGCCAAAGGCATAATTGTGAAATCTGTCGTGGGCACTCCAAGGGGGTGAGGGGCTTGCCCTGCCCATGGCATCCACAATCCCACTCAGTCGGAAGCCGAGGTAAACATGGGCTTATTTTCATGAGGTCTGCAAATGTGGCTTTGTTTAATACAGAGGTGGGCCGACTTTTTCTTCAATGGGCCACATAGTAAATATTTCCGGCTTTGTGGCCCTTACAGTCTCTGGTGAAGCTACTCAGACCTGCTCTGTAGCGGGAAGG
>NW_021870900.1:0-805 GCF_006229205.1 Suricata suricatta | reverse complement strand
TGCAGGAGAGGAAGAGTCTCGGCCTGCTCACCGAGGGAGGCATGACGGGGGTCCCTTCCTCCCAGGCCAGGGACACGTAGCCGGTCCCACCCAGGGCCTCAGCGTGGCCTGCCGTTCTGGAGGCTGCGGCCGTGGGAAACGTCAGAGCCGTGTGTCACTGCCCTGGGGGGAGAGATGAGTCAGTGTGCAGACCTCGCTCCTGCCTGCCTTCCTTCCCTTCGGAGGCCTCCCGATAGTTTGTGAAGCTGGTTTTTAAATTAACTCCGGCACACACGACTGGGGGCATTTACAGCATCTGTCAAGCCTTCCCCGGACGGCGGGCAGCGGGATCTGTCCAGCGCAGAGCCTCTGAGCGGGAACCAGTCAGCGGGTCAGCAGGACGGCTGCGTGCCCCAGGCCGACCCCGGGGGACCCCGGCCAACTGAGGCCAATGCAGTGGGTCCGTTTGGGGACCGCCAAGGAGCCCAAAACTCGAAAGGCTTGCTTCCAAAGCCTTGAACTTGCTGATTGGGTCTCGACACCTCCTGGTGCTCCGCAGTGAATGAGCGCCCAGTCACCCTCTGCATTCTCCCCTCTCCTCCCTAAAGAAGTTCGGGACCCGAGGGGCAGAGCTCTGCGCGGTCCCCAGGCCCTGAGCGCCGGCTCCCTGCTGCAAGCCCACCACGTCCTCCAGGAAGGACCTCCCGAGCTCTCTCGTGGGCAGGCACCCAGGTGGTCAGTTTCTAGAAATACTAAGACTAGGGCACCTGGGTGGCTCAGTCGGTTAGGCATCCGCCTCTTGGTTTCTGCTCATGATCTCACAGTT
>NW_021870899.1:0-805 GCF_006229205.1 Suricata suricatta | reverse complement strand
TGAGTCACTTCATCAGCATTATATATGCCATAATGTCCCCCAATCATTGTACCTCCTTTGGGAAAACCATTTACTTTTGCTTTTACTAAATATTCACATTTATTTTACCCCTATCAGACTTTTATTTCTACTAATACTCAGAAATTACTTTTGTCAACATCAATAGTAGCTTTCATTCTTACTAAATTTAATTTCTAAACCTATCTTATTTCCTTTGTATTTAACCCAGTTGAAGATTTTTCGCTACTAGAGAAGAAGCCTCTTAAATTAACATAGTCAACACTGCCCTCTTAATTTCTTACCAAGCACCCCTTTCTTCCCAACTGTGCCTCCCCAAATTCCCTCTCTCAGTTAATTATATATGTATTTCACTTAATTATCCAGGTCAAAGAACTAAGAGTTATGGTCCCCTCTTCCTCCCCCTTGCTACTCAATTAATTAGCAAGTTCTCTTAACTTTTACTTCAAAATATATATTGTATTTAACCATATCACACCTCTTCTACTTCTGCTTTAGTCTAAGTATTGCGCTCATGTAAAATGCAGTCATCCTCTTAACCAGGCATCTTGCTTTGTTTCTCACTACACACTTTCCCTGGTATATTCCTATTGTAATATTTAAAACTATAAAAAAATTATGTAACTTCCCTGAATAAAATTGCAATGGCTTCACATTGCGCTGAGAATTAAACCTAAACTTTTTTTTCTGTGACTTATGAAACCATTTCTAAAAATTATGGCCTCTTTCTTTTCCTCTCTGATCTTACAGCCTACAGTTCCCTTCCCCCATCACTCTCCAGGAATGC
>NW_021870898.1:0-805 GCF_006229205.1 Suricata suricatta | reverse complement strand
AAGGGGGAAGGGGCAGAGAGAGAGGGAGAGAGAATCCCAAGCAGGCTCTATACTGTCATCATGGAGCTCAGTGCAGGACTAGAAGCCACAAACCATGATATCATGATCTGAGCCCAAATCAAGAATCAGGTGCTTAACCCACTGAGCCACCTAGGCAGCCCTCCAATACTATTTTTAATGCAGTCAAATCAGCTTCTAAAATGTAGGTTCATAATAAAAAGGAATTATGTTCTTTTTAATATTTGGTAATATGTTATTGTGGTTGGGTTCATTTATTTTTTTCTTGACTTTGTCTTAGAATTGTTTTCTATAAATAATCTACAGGGAAATACCTTAATCTAACAATTAATTCTAAATAGTAACATAAAGGTATGTATATAACTAAATCCTACTCAATATTAATCCCTGAGTCTTCATCATACAATCTTAAGTCGTATACGTAATATATTGATTTTGAAATTTTTTTCTTTATCTGCTGATAATAGTATGTTTTTATACTGTCTTTCATTGACTGTGTATACCTTATGGTCTGTGTAATATAGATCTTAAAAGAAAAAAAATTTAAACTTTCAAATGTCTGTTTTGATGGTTTATTCTACATTTCACTCAGGTTCACTAAAATCCTAAATTTAAGGGTTTATAAAAATTTCCTACATTATATGAGATATCAATACCATTTTTTTAACCTGGAAAAAATAAAACTGAATTCTTACTATTTAACATCAATACTCATATAACAATGCAATCTAAATTTGGTTATCAATATAATTAAATAACCTAAATATATATCCTGTCTGTTATTAAA
>NW_021870897.1:0-805 GCF_006229205.1 Suricata suricatta | reverse complement strand
TTTAGCAAGAGCAGTTTCATTCACGAGAATATAAAAACAGCCCTGTTCTGGGACTGTCGTAAAACGTGCTGCACAGCCTTTAACCCCAAAGGAAAAGCGACCCCACCCACCCACCCCCCACAGCCTCTTCCTGCACATGCCCCTCCCCTCCCCCTAGAATAGGCTAGAAGCAAACCCCATGCACCCTGCCCCCAGCACCGGAGAGGCAGTTCCCCCTCCACCAGAGTCCTAAGAGGGTCCCAGGGTGGCTCCTTGGTTCTTGTCCCTCTTCAGATCGGGACATGCAGGCCACCACCTGACCTCCGGTCTGCAAGCCCCCTCCTTGCGTCAAGTCTGCTAGAAGCCCTCCCAGCCTCAGCCACTGCTTAGGGACCATTTGGCCTCCTTGGGGAGGGGAGAGGGAAGGGGGAGAACGCGGCTTCAGTCCACCTTTCCCAACTCCGCAGGCCCTGAGCAAAAAGGAAGTGTAACAAACGGACCCGCTGGACTGGATGGCCGCAGTGTCCGGGCGTGGGGAGCAGAACATAGGCACGAAGGGGGTGAGGCTTAGAGGGAAAGGTGGTGAACCGAGACCGCAGGTGGCACAAGGCAAGGACACAGGGACCTGTGAGCATGCAAAACCCGAGGACCTGCAGCAGGGGTCTAGTGCGAGGGCCGGTGGCCAGCAAGGGGACGCAAGGCCACCTCCCAGAGCTCCTGGCTGCCAGTCCTGCCACTGCCTGAATCAGGTCATGTTATCAAACACACGCCAGGTCTTGTACATAAGGTGATTTCGCCTCCCTGTGCTCACCATGCCCACTCCTGG
>NW_021870896.1:0-805 GCF_006229205.1 Suricata suricatta | reverse complement strand
AAAAAAGAACACAAGAAAACTTTTGGAGGTGATAGGTATGTTTAGTACCCTGATTGTGGTGATGGTATCATGGGTGTATATCTATATCCAAACTGATCAAAATACATATGGTAAATATATGCAAATGTTTGTGATATCAATTATATCTCAATAAAACTTCTTTTAAAAGACAGAGTTAAGAAACGTAAGATGGTCAAAGATCCTCCAAATATCTGTGACCTCCCAGGACCTCGTTTGGGGTTGACTTTTCTAGGGAAAACAGAAGCTGCCTGGAAAGGTCACATGCAGGTACTTCAGTCAACGGTACGAGCTGAGCTCATCTTTCGGCCAGTGCAGCCCCCTGCCCAGCCCAGGGCCCAACATGTCGCCAAAGGGGCCTCCAGGATTCTAGCCCCCGACTCTTCAAGTCTTCCCATCAGAATCCATGGGCATTCTGGAGCAGAGACCAGCCAGACTCACCATCAGGACTAAATTCCTAACCACAGGATTCAACAGGGCAATGAAATCGTTCTTGTTTTTTATGCCATTGAGTGTTATTTAATGCCACTAACTTTAAAAAAAAATCTGACTTTATTGAGATAATGAGATATAATACCATGAGGCCCATCCATTGAAAGTGTACTATTCAATGGGGTTAGGTGTCAGTCAATTTTAGGACAAGCCCAACACCCCAAAATTCCATTTTCATCTTTTCCAGTCAATGTTTACTCCTAACTGACTTCAGGCAACTTCAAGTCTATTTTCCTACTGTATAGTTCCCTCTTTTCTAAAGATTTCTTATAAACAGAAATTGTATTTCTTATAA
>NW_021870895.1:0-805 GCF_006229205.1 Suricata suricatta | reverse complement strand
ACACACACACAATTCCTATCTTTACAGTAAGAAGTATCCACAAATGAGGCCTCTGAATAGGCAATGAGTCCTCTGTCCGCAGAGGTAGGTAAGAAGAAAACGGAAAACCACCATTACACGGAGGAAAGGAAGTTGAGCTGATCCGTTATTTTCAAAACGTGGTCCTTGGACCAGGAGATTCAGCATCCCCTGAAAACCTCTTAGTAAAGCAAATACTTAGGTCCCATCTCAGTCCTACTGAATGAGCAACTCTGGAGGTGGGACCCACAATTTGTATTTAACAAGCCCCCGAGATGTTTCTGTTCAGGTTTAAGAATCAGCTACCTGTTAAAGTTTAAAAAATAATAGGACTACAGATAGCTCAGTCAGTTGAGCATCCTACTTTGGCTCAGGTCGTGATCTCAAGGTTCATGGGTTCAAGCCCTGCGTCAGGCTCTGTGCTGACAGCTCAGAGCCTGGAACCTGCTTTGGATCCTGTCTACCTGTCTGTCTGCCCCTCCCCCACTCATCCTCTGTCTCTCTCAAAAATAAATAAACATGAAAAAATTTTTGAAAAGGAATCACTGGGCTACAGAATACTTCATATTATTTAAAGGTTTCAATGACTGGCACATAGTAGGGGCTCAAAAAAAACCCCAAAACATCTTCCCCTTCTGTTTGTTTTCTAATCCCAGGTAAAGGTACTTCCCCTCTGTGGGCAAATGAAGACTTTACTTCTTGCAGCGCCTGGTTGTATGTGAACTTGATACAATATAGAGGCACAACCTCAGGGCATTTCCTATCTCTCTGACACGGGCAGATGCGA
>NW_021870894.1:0-805 GCF_006229205.1 Suricata suricatta | reverse complement strand
GACTCTATGGAACGTGGAGCCATAAAGCCTCGTGGAAATGTTGGCTGCATACCTTGCTCACAGAGTTCCCAGCAGCCTCCCCAGGTGAGTAAAGAAGGTCACTTCCTGGCGGGGGCAGGAACTTCAGCATATGTTGGGAGCCTCGGGAAGAAGAGTCTGCCCAGTTTAACAGGTATTGCAGGCCTATCTGATGGAAAGTGCTGGCTTGGCTCAGCTTCTGGCCCAGAGCGGCTACTAAAAGTTCAACCTGGAGATTCCTTATAAAAGGACCCAGCAAAGCAAGCCTTATAAAATCCTCATGAACAATCTTTATTTTTGCTGAGCTTATGTACATAATTAGGCCAGGGTTGTTTAGGATGCACTTGTTCCACCAATGCATTCGTTTCAATTTGGCTATCTCTGATAATGGAGGTTTTTTTAGAGAGAAAAACTGTTCCAGCAATGCACTACTGTAAATGTAGTTCTAGTTCTGAATATTTTAAAATATTTGTTGTTGGATCTCAGGCTTGTTAGTCTGTGAGGATAATATTTAAAAATGGGGGTCACGTCTTTCCAAAAGACTTAAAGGTAGAATTCACAGATATGCAACTAAACAAAAAGTTCAGCTCCTATTAAAGTTTCAGGTAACTCTCTGGAGTTAAGTGGACCGACTCGGAAGAAACCCTCAGCCTGGTGAGGTGATCCAGATCCAGTCCATCAGCTTAAACTGATCTTCAGAAAGACTCTGACTCCAGGATCTCCAGCCCTGCTCCAGCCACACCCCGGAAGCTGGCTGGTCTAGCACGGCAGAAGCCTGAGGAATCAC
>NW_021870893.1:0-1644 GCF_006229205.1 Suricata suricatta | reverse complement strand
AATGCAATGGAAACATGAAAGACGCAGGTGCTTGGCCCGGAAGAGGTGCAGCTTTTGATGGAGAAAACTCCAGGTGAGCAGTGACGAGCGGGGACAGGACCCCGGGCCACCTCACGTTTTCAGAACTTTGCTAAAGGCCCGTTGATCCCCGTTGGAGGCTGGACGCCCCCTGTGGCTCCTGACAGATGTGGCTTAAAAAAGCAGTTCTTGGGAGCAAAGATGGGATCGATGGGAGGAGATGACCTTTGAGGGTTCTCTCTTTTCTCTTTTCCTTTTAAGACTTCGAAATGGTGACACGTTTCCCCGGGGGCTGCCAGTGTGAGGAGACCTTCCAATGTCCCGGCCACCAGCGCCGAGTCAAGGGTGACTTGCCGGACCGAGGTTTCCTGGCCCGGACTCACAGAACTCACACGCTTGGGGGGAGGTGAGTGGTGTCCACCAAGGCATGTTCATGGCCTGACTCCTAGCCCCTAGCTGTGCCCTTGTTTGGGAACAAGGTCTCTGTAGATGTAATTAAGGTAAATATCTCAAGATGAGATCAGCCTGGATGGAGAGTGGGCCGGATGTCCAATGACGTGTGTCTTTATGAGACATGAGAGAAGGGCATGTGGAGGAGGCAGAGGTTAGAGCGTCGTGGCCACCAGCTGAGGGATGCGGGGGGGGGGGCTGCCAGGAGCTGGAAAAGGCAAAGAAGCCCCCCCCCATGAGAGCCCTTGGAGGGTCCTGGGTGGGGGCAGTGAGGGTCTTGGCTGAATCTCAACAGGATGTCCATCCCTGCAGACGCCCTCCAGCCAAATACCACCAGACGCACCTGTAGTCGGACCAAGGTGGGGGCAATGGCTCATTGCAGTGGGGCTCCGTGTAGCACCCCAGAAAGAGGGTGTTGGGAAGCGCCTGTTATAAAACTGGGGCTTACATTAGGGACTTGAGGAGGGCTCGAGGAAGTGGGCTTGGCTCTGGACTGGTCACAAACACCAAGTAGGGGCAATTCTCTATCTTAACACGTTTTTTTTTACCCAAGAGTCAGAGGCTGGGGGGTTGAGGGGGGACCAAATAGAGCCAAGGTGTCACTCATGTCAGCCCGGAGACAGATGGGGAGGTTGGCCCCCTTTGTGGTTTGTGATAATGACCTTGTGCTTGTCTGTGGTCAGATACACCGGAGGGGTCTTGGTTTTGCCTTCCTTGCTCCATCCTGGCTCGAGGGGCCTTTGCTGATACCGATGTTCTGTGAAATTATGTTCAATAGAAGAAGACCGCGGTCAGCGGTAGTCACTGGGTCAGCTCCCACCTGGCCAAGGTCAGGGTCTGCTTTCTCCTTTCTCACTTTACACGTATCCCCCAGCCTTTGCACACGTTCCCTCTGCCCAGAGTGCCTTTCTCTCCCTTTCTTCACACAGCCCTGCTTAAATGGCGCCTCCTCTGAGAAGGCCTCTTGGATCACCCAGCCTGCTGGCTTCTGTGACCCACTCCCAATGTGGGGAATATCTTCTGACTATGGTTAAGATCATAATTTTTTCGTGGCTTCCTGACTGTGTGATTCCCATGGGAATCACAGACCAGCGACCATCTCTCTCTAATTTTTTTAAACGCTTATTTATTTTGAGTGCAGTAAGGGGCAGAGAGAGAGAGAGAGAGAGAGAGAGA
>NW_021870892.1:0-805 GCF_006229205.1 Suricata suricatta | reverse complement strand
CCGTTTTGGTTTTCTTCTTCAATATGACTTTGGCTATTTGGGGTCTTTTGTGGTTCCATACGAATTTTAGGATAGTTTGATCTAGCTTTGAGAAGAATGCTGGTGCAATTTTGATGGGGTTTGCATTGAATGTGTAGATTGCTCTGGGTAATAATGACATTTCAACAATGTTGATCCTTCCGATCCATGAGCATGGGATTTTTTCCATTCTTGGTGTCTGTTTCAATTTTCTTCATAAGTTTTCTATACTTTTAACCATACAGATCTTTTACAACTTTGATTAGGTTTATTCCTAGGTATTTTATCGGTTTTTTGTGCATTTGTCAATGGGATCAGTTTCTTGATTTTTCTTTCTGGTGCTTCACTATTGGTGTATAAAAATGCAACCAATTTCTATATGTTGATTTTGTACCCAACGGCTTGGCTAAATTCATGGATAACTTGTAGTAGGCTTCTGGTAGAGTCTGTCAGATTTTCTATGTAGAGTATCATGTCATCTGTGAAAAGTGAAAATTTAATTTCATCTTTGCCTATTCTGATTCTTTTTATTTCCTTTTGTTGTCTGATTGCTGATGCTAGGATGTCTAGCACTATGCTAAACAACAGTGGTGAGAGTGGACATCCCTGTCGTGTTCCTGATCTCAGGGGGAAAGCTGTTTTTCCCCATTGAGGATGATATTAGCTGTGGGCTTCTCGTAAATGACTTTTATGATGTTTAAGTAATTTCCATCTATCCCAACTTACTTGAGGGTTTTTATTAAGAAAGGATGCTGTATTTTGTCAAATGTTTTTTCTGCATCCATTG
>NW_021870891.1:0-805 GCF_006229205.1 Suricata suricatta | reverse complement strand
CACATGGATTTGCATCTGCTTATATTGTGATCCGGGATTGTAGTGAAAGGTACGAACTATTAATAGTGATAACTTCCGATAGGAAGCATAAGACAGGAGAAGGTTTTGTGCAAGAGAGAATTTTATTTTTTCCTTTGTCTTTTTCTTTCTGTCACTCTGTCATGTGTGAATTGTTTGCTCCCCATCAGTCTGTTCTATTTTTGAAATTAGAAGACAAGGGCAAAAGGTCTGAATTACACAGATACGACCGATGAGGTGGCCTTGGAAGACAGGGACCCCACCACGTGTCCCAAACTGAGGCATGGACACCAGGCCGGCCTCGCAGAGAGGTGGGATGAAGTGGCGTGGCTGGAATCCGTTCAGTTGATTTCAAGGGTCTGTCTCCAAGGAGAAAGCTGGGGCCGAGGTTGGGGAAGAGCGGAGTGGAGAAGGCAGGAGTGAATTTGAGTCTCTCTCCCCCTGCTGGTTTCCACGCCTGCCCCCTCCCCTGCCCCCCTGCAATTTCTAATTAATTAGTAGAGCGATGCCTTCCAGAAAAGAGCGGGCACCCCTTTGGGAATCTCACCAGGAAGAAGTGGGTCTTGTGGTGGAAAGGAAAGCTTTGGTGGGGGGGATGGGGTATTAAAAATTAATTAAAACTGGAGTGTGTTAAAGCTCAGTTTTTATCATTAGGACCCGTTCCAGAGGCCCAGTTGCTGTTGGTAAAACTTCAGATCTTTTCTGTCGCTATAGATTTGGATTTAGGGAAATTACCTTCACGTTTAGCATTTTATGTGTCAGTCACTAAAACTCATGATTCTCTGTG
>NW_021870890.1:0-805 GCF_006229205.1 Suricata suricatta | reverse complement strand
GTAACTAAGAACTCTGTAACTGTAATTCATTTCACATCCAGACCAAGACAGTGGGTGTTGCCTTTTGCTTGCTTAGATTGGTTTCTCTGTGATCGCAGACACTAATCGGTTACTCCCAACCCTGTACCACATTCAGAAACCCTAATTCCAGGCACCACAGTGATCTCAGGCATCAGATTTAGCCCATCTCCATAGAGAATTCCAGGCACCACAGTGATCTCAGGCATCAGATTTAGCCCATCTCCATAGAGTGATTCTTTTTGTTTTTTTCAGAGCATGAGATCATGCCACAACTCCCTACCTTAGCCCGAGCACCCTGAAGACAATGTGTCTCAGGCACATCTCCTGCCCGTGTGCGTGTCTGTGCCGGCAATCAACACCCCCGGCCAACGACATCAGCCGCCCACCATCCGCAACACTACCGCGCTGCTGTTGCTCACTAACACCTCCAAGGAGAGGAGGCACGCAGTGTACCACAGAACAGAGTGCAATGGGAGCCAAGCGAAGCAACTGGCGACTGAAGGCAACTTACAAGGTAGAGGCTGCAAAAAGAAAAAAAATGTCCCCTAAAAGAGGAAACAGAAGAGTTCCCCCACAGTTGTCTTCACTTCTGTCTTCACCACTCAAACATATGTCCCAGGCGTCCTCACTGTGTCCTTCACAAGATCCCGCACATACTCTGCTAACTGTGCATCACTGGGCTGTCACCAGAGCTCCCTGGGCCTCGGCCGTGCCGGCAGGGGTCGCTACTGGCCAAGAGCTGACAAGGGGCTTTACTGCTACCACCAGCAAGGGAGCGAGAATG
>NW_021870889.1:0-805 GCF_006229205.1 Suricata suricatta | reverse complement strand
GTCTCTCTCTCTCTCTGCCCTTCCCCCACTTGCGATCTCTCAAAAATAAACATTAAAAAAAGGAATACATCCTTGAAATCACTGGAATCCAGTAACTACCTATTAATAGACTGTTTAATGTTGGGGGAGCTCATCAAAAAGGTGTGACCACAGACTGACCCATGAGCCTGGACCAAGGCACTTGGAGTCTCCTCCGTCTCTCCTCTGTCTTAGGAATGTTGGTTCCACTTGTTCGCATTCCCAGAGGTTACTTCAAGGTCACAGTCTTTGGAAAGTGAAAGAAAAGGAAAGTTAAGGAAAGCCTTAAACTTTCAAGATTTGGTGGGTGCGGGGATCCATCTGCCTCGCTGCTGCCCATGCAAGCCTAGTATGTACATTCTCCTTGCTTATTAAAACTTCCACCTTCCAACCCAGCGCGGCTCCCACTTTGCTTACTCTCCATATACACAGACTGCTTCAGATTTCACCTGAGAAGTTCCTGAAAGAGTTGGGAATCAACATTTGAAAACATCTCTATCACTGTTTCACTGGATATTTTAACTGTTTGCCAAAACAAATAAAATTCCATCCTTTCTCAGAGAAGGAAATTGAAAGACAAAACAACTATCCTATGAGCACATCTCAAAGCAAAACCGTGGAAAAGTTGTGTTTACTTCACCTTAACATGTATTTAACAACATTTTTTTTAAGTTTATTTGTTTTGAGAAAGACAGAGACAGTACAAGTTGGGGAGTGGCAGAGAAAGAGGGAGAGACAGAATTGCAAGCAGGCTCCGCACTGCCAGTGAAGACTCTGACGCAGGGCT
>NW_021870888.1:0-805 GCF_006229205.1 Suricata suricatta | reverse complement strand
TTGGGCTGTTTCTCTCTGTTTCTCAAAAATAAATAAAAAACATAAAAAAATTTTTAAATGTTTATTTATTTTTGAGAGAGAGAGCTTGAACAGGGGAGGGGCAGAGAGAGAGGGGGTCAGAGGATCTGAAGTGCGCTCTCTGCAGACAGCAGCAAGCCTGACGTGGGCTGGTACTCATGAACCTTGAGATCATGACCTGAACTGAAGTCTGACCTCCAGCCTACTGAGCCACACATACAGTAATTTTTAAAACACTACAAAAGGGAATGTAATAAATATGGAGTCTTTTTCTCTCCCTCAATTCTACTTCTTTCAGATTATCACCTTCATGGTTTACAGAAATTCCAGTATAACATATGCACTGTGCTGTCTCTATATTGATTGTTTCCAATTTAACAAAAAATGAAGTGGTCCCTTTATCCGTACATTTTCTTTTTTCTTTATGGTCACCATAAAATATTCACTAGTTAATTAGCTCTGTCTTTTGTTGATGACATTTTTCTTATCTATTTTACTATCATGTGCAAATGAATTTGCAAATAGATTTCTGTGAATGGATTAACTGAGTCAAAAGGTGTTTGCATTTAAAATTATGCTAAATGTCAAAAAAAGGGATAACAATGTACAGTTCTACTTAGAGTGTATGGTGTACCTGTTTTTGCCCAAACTTTGTATTAGTGTACAATATTAAAAATTTTTAAATTAACTTATTTTCAAGTTAGTTAACATATAGTGTAGTTTTGGTTTTAGGACTAGAACCCAATTATTTATCTCTTACATTAACATCCAGTGCTCATCCTGAAAA
>NW_021870887.1:0-805 GCF_006229205.1 Suricata suricatta | reverse complement strand
CATTTCATGGAGGGAGCTGGCAGGGCAGAAGAGAGGCAGTATTGAATGTGATTTTGGACAAATCATTTACCATTTCCGAGCCTCTCTTTCTCCTCTTTTATAAAATGGGGACAATATTATCTATCCATATCAGAGTGTTGTTCAGAAGGTAAAATGAGATACTAGACATTAAAATGCTTTATAAACTGGAGTGCGATACCAAGTATAAGATGTTATAAATCTTGAGTTTTTTCTAATGAGGCACACAAAGAATGGCATCCCTGGAGAACCAGGATTGAGATAGTCAAGGATTTTGATATAATCTTGGGTAAGTCCTTCCCATGAACATGATCTCCTTAGTTGCTAAAGGGATTAAGGGATATTCTTATAGGGGCGTATCTATTCTTCATCATCTTGTATAAATTTTTCAAAGGATCACAGCAGTTTACTGACTGTTGTAGCTCTCCAATAACCTGAAAGAAAAAGCTGTGCCTTTTGTCTTCTAAGCACACAATATAGGCCATGTCACAAATATGCTTCATCTCATTATCAAGAATATTCATTGTGCACACAACTCAAATAGCATCTGGAGGTGACATACAATGGACTCTTTAGGGGGTGGAATGTAATATGCTGGATGTATTAAAATCACTCATTTTGTTTAGAATTCAAGAGTATTAGGAGGGGTAGTGAGAAGTAGGGAAGTCAAGAGGTTCATAGATTGCTGCAATTCTTTATTAATGCATTTCTTATACCAAATTATGTGGATCCAGTGTATAGAGCAAAAAGCAAGACTTTTCTGCAAGCCATGTTAGTCCACTTCCAT
>NW_021870886.1:0-805 GCF_006229205.1 Suricata suricatta | reverse complement strand
TTCGGAACCACAAAAAAGCTGGAATAGCCAAAGTAATATTGAAGAAGAAAACCAAAACGGAAGGCCTCACAATCCCAGACTTTAGCCTCGACTACAAAGCGGTCATCATCAAGACAGTATGGTATTGGCACAAAAACAGACACATGGACCAATGGAATAGAATAGAGAACCCAGAACTGGACCCACAAGTGTATGGCCAATTAATCTTTGACAAAGCAGGAAAGAGTGTCCAATGGAAAAAAGATAGCCTCTTCAACAGGTGGTATTGGGAGAGCTGGGCAGCAACATGTAGAATAAAGTCTGTTTTTAAAAATAAGGTAATTATCAGGGGGCCTGGGTGGCTCAGTTGGTTAAGCAACCGACTTCAGCTCAGGTCATAATCTTGAGGTTCGTGAGTTCGAGCCCCACGTTGGACTGGCTGCCGTCAGCCTGTCCACTCAGAGCCCACTTCTGATTCTCTGTTTCCCTCTCTCTGCTCCTCCCCCACTCTTGCACTCTCCCAAAAATAAATAAATATGTGGAATAGATACCCTCAAGGACTAACAATGGCAATGGGCATATGAGACATTTTTGCTTATTTCTTTTTCACCCACCTGCATTTATACCTTCTATAACCCAAAATAGATCGTCTCTATTATTTTAAGAGATTTAATAAAACAAACAAGGACCAAATGGGGCTCTGCAACAGACATTCCAAGAGCATACAAACGGGTCTGGGACCGTAGTTTGTAAACAGAATCTCTGGATGGGAAACATAATTTATCCCTCTATCGGACATTATCAGCCCATTTGCTGGGCTCTGGAT
>NW_021870885.1:0-805 GCF_006229205.1 Suricata suricatta | reverse complement strand
GGCAAAGACCCATTAATACCATCTAGTTGTGATGGCTGGGATTTAAAACTAGAAAAATTATCTGAAGCTACTTCTAGGAGTACTGTCTTTGAAAGACAAATTATAACCTCTTTAAGGGCTTTAGTAGAGTTTGAATACTCAGGGTTTATGTCAGAATAGTATTGCAATAGAGAGGATTCAGCTCACCAAGTGGAAATGATACACTTAAGGTTGTGCATCATGGGTGACCACCAGTATTAGTGATAACATAAGGGAAGAGAGCCAATATGCCTTTGGGCCCTAAATTAATTCCCTCTAAGAAGTTACCTAATTCCATAATTATAAGGAGTTTAAAAACTCTTTTCTAGAGTCAGTTATTAGAGGACTCCCAGCAAGTATCATGGCTAAAGGTGGAGAACCAACATTCAATCTACATTGTGACCTGTGATAGCTTCATTTGGCTGAAGAAGGAAAAGATATGTCCCCAAAATGAGCAAAATTAAGAATGATATTTCTCATTTCATCAGAAGAATAAATAAGGGGAAAGCATGGATTAATACTGTTCCTTAATAGCTAACAGACTAGCTCTATGGTCAGGAAAGTGGTTTCTAGGTGACTGGAGGATGAAGGGAACCCTACTCTGGGAACTGGAAGTGATCACTTAGCCACTTTAGATGAGTAGTAATAGATACATCCAAGCAATACAAAGATGGAAATAGGAAGAACCCATTTCTGAACCTCACTATTAAGCATGTGCTCTGTTTCCTTCCTGTCTCTATAGGACAATTGCTGAACTATCAAAAAATGCACACAAATGGCATAAACT
>NW_021870884.1:0-805 GCF_006229205.1 Suricata suricatta | reverse complement strand
CAATGAACAGTATACTTAAAAATAGTAAAAACGGTGAATCTTATATTATGTGTATTTTATGACAGCCAAAAAGTGAATGTTAAAAAACAAAATGATACAGGTGCCTGAGTGGCTCAGTTACTTGGGCAACTGACTTCAGCTCAGGTCCTGATCTCACTGTTTATGGGCTTGAGCCCCATGTTGGGGTCTGTGCTAACAGCTCAGAGCCTGGAGTCTGCTTCAGATTTTGTGTCTCCCCCTCTCTCCTTTCCTCCCTCCCTTGTGATCTGTCTAGAAAAAATAAACATTAAAAAATTAAAGAAAAACAAAATGATAAAACACTGCATAAATATTTTATTTTGACTTTAAATTCTCAATTATAATTTTGATTTATTTAAATAATAAGAAAACAGCTCATATATTTACTCAGGTTATGATCCTTCTGGTGCTCTTTATTCCTTTTGAAGGGTTCATATTTCTATCTGGGAGTAATTTCTACCTGAGAGATTTTCTTTAATATTTCTTGTAAAGCAAGTGTTCTGGTAATGAGTCATTTTAGGATTTTTATGTCTGAAAAGTCTCTTTCACCTTCAGTTTTGACAAATATTTTTGATGGATAGAATTCTAGGTTTTCATTCTGCTCCTACTCTAAAGATGTTCTGCAGTTGTCTGTCTGTCTTGCTTGTCTCCAACAAGAAGCATGTTGTCATTCTTTCATTTTCTTTATTTTATGTAATATGATTTTATTCTTTGCTTTTAAGTAATTTTAAAAATTGTTATCCTTCCATGTTTGCTTTGGCTAGGCTTTGCTGAGCACATCTGATTA
>NW_021870883.1:0-805 GCF_006229205.1 Suricata suricatta | reverse complement strand
ATGAAACAGTCAACAAAATGAAAAGACAATCTACTACATGGAAAAATATATTTGCAAAGCATATATCTGATAAAGAATTAATACTCATATACAAAAAATTTGTACAACTCAATAGCAAAAAAAAATCAATCTGATTAAAATGGGCAGAGGATCTGAATAGAATTTTTTCTAAAGAAGAAATACAAATGGCCAACAGGTACATTTAAAGGTGCTCAATATCATTAATCATCAAGGAAATCCAAGTCAAACCAGAATGAGATGAGCTATCACCTCACATCTTTATAATGGCTACTATCAAAAAGATAAGAAATAACAAATATCAGCAAGGATGTGAAGAAAAGAAGACCCTTGCCACTGTGGTGGCACTATAAACTGGTGCAGCCACTGTGGCAAATGGTATGGAAGTTCCTCAAAAAGTAAAAATGGAATTATCATGTGATCCAGAAATTCCACTTCTGGATATTTACTTAAAGGGAATGAAAACACTATCTTGAAAAGATATCTTCACTCCCATGCTCACTGCAGCCTTAATTATACTAACCAAGACATGGAGGCAACCTCAATGTCTATCCACAGATGAAAGGATGAAGAAAGTGTGATATATATGTGTATGTGTGTGTGTCTATGTACATACATATGGAAATACTGCCATTTGTGACAACACTGATTGACATTGACAGCATTATGCTAAGTGAAACAAGTCAGGCAGAGAAAGACAAATACTGTATGATCTCACTTATATGTGAAAACTAAAAGAAAAAATAAATAACCCAAACTCATTGATACAGAGAACAGTATCAATACT
>NW_021870882.1:0-1644 GCF_006229205.1 Suricata suricatta | reverse complement strand
GATATATTGATTATTTTTGCAAGAATCTTAACGTAATACTGCTTTTTTCTTAAATCTAAAATGAGCTTCCTACAGCATGGTGCTTTTCATCTAAGAACCTCTATAAATGTTAATGCATCACTCCTCACTCTAGCCACTTATTCAGATATTACATTTCTAAAACTGTGCCCTTCAGGAGAAGAGCTTGAGAGAACAGGGATAATAAAATGGCATTAATTAAAAACTCTAACATTTTAAAACAGCAGGAGCAATAATAAAGTAACATAAAATTGTTCAAGAAGAAAATAATGCCCTTCTCTCAGGCTTCTCCTTGGAATAGGGCAGCCTAAAAGGTTGCTTTATGTCCTGAATCTCAATACTTGGAGAGATGGGGTGGTGGGGGTGGAGAGAAGTGCTTGCAGCTCAAACGAAAGGAGGATCCTCGAACAGGCGCCTTCCCAAGGTCGCGTGGAAGGTCACAATAATGGCTCGCATTTCCTTCCCCTGCCTCCTGGTAAGACCACGCCTCTAAGCCCCTCCACCCTGTGGCAGGTGAGCATGTGGAGGATGCGATGGGAAAATGCTCATTCCCCAGTCCCTCCAACCCTCCGTCCCTCTCAAGTTGGCAGCTGGGAGGAGATGCACACCAACTGTAAAAGCACTGAGTGTTTCAGCCTCTGCAGATGCCTTTTGTTCCTACCCCCCTGCATGACAAGAAACTAGGCATGATTTGCCCAAGATTATGCAACTAGCCAACAAGCCAGCGCTAGAGAACCCAAAAGACTCAGGACAGGCTGATTCTGCAAGCAGAGACTGGCAGGGATGAACCACACCCGAGGTATCTTGCGGCAGAGGCAGGCATGCAGGATGAACTGGCCTGCATCTGGCATTGACCTGCTTCCCGTCACCCATGCTGGGCACAAGCGCCCTTTATAGAAAAAATGATGATGTTTATATCCTCCTGGTCTTGGGGCCCAGGGGGTTGGGAACAGTCCTTGGAGGCTTACCCAGGAAGCTCCATTACTGAGCTTCAACTGTTATTTATGTTTCAAATCCCCTGGTAGGAGTGCCGTCTCTAGGTCTTAGCATGCTGGCACATTGTGAGCATTCAAGAAGGGTCCAGCCTTTGTCCCCTAAATGCAGTGCTTTCGGTCTCTGCTTGGACTGGACCACCCCAGGCAGGGGCTCTCTGCAGCTTAAACCCCCCCACCCTATTTCCTGGATCAGGCTACCCACAGACCAGCTGGGCAGTGGCTGGGCAGCCTGCCTCTCCAGCTGTTCTCGGATCAACTAGAACCCCAGGCATGAGGTGGCAACCAGGAAAATCCACCTCCTAGCCGAAGCTTCCCACAGACATGGAACCTGGTTGGGGTTGGGGAAGATACAGTTCTAGGACAAAGTCGTTTGTCACCTCCACTGACACTGCATGCCACAGCCTGTCTCTGGGCATGCCCCTCCCATTCACTGCTGCCAGCCGCCCCCTCGGGGAGCAGCAGAGAGTCATGGATGAGGTACATCCTGCATTTGCCTTCCCCTGCTCCAAAAGGGGCACTGGGAGAAGTCAGTACGGTGGGAGCTGGTCCTGCACACAGAATTACCCTTGGTCAGGCAGGGACCAGTAATGGGGCCAGAGGCCACCATGGATGAGACTGGCTCTACGGAACA
>NW_021870881.1:0-8245 GCF_006229205.1 Suricata suricatta | reverse complement strand
CGGGCTGTGAGCTGAGGACGTGGCCGCGGGGTAGCCGTGTCAGACAGCGGGCTGTGAGCTCCATGGTTACATGTGCTCAGATGTATGAATCTTTGATTGCAGAACTTGCAGTGTGTTGAAAATCAGAGAAAGGCCTTTTTAGTTTAAGAAATCTGAGATTCTTAAATTTTTTCTCATGAATTCTTTGTTACTTTTATGTATTTATTATCTTCAACTAACCTTTTGAACTTTTGGTAACTTATGCTTTTATAAAGTCCGAGATTTGGAGGAAATTTTATGTTTTTGCCATTTGGATATTCACGTATTGCAATCTATCCTTCTCTTTGTCTTATGTCTGTCTTCCTTCCTTCCCTTCCCTTCCCTCTTTCTTCCTTTCTTCCTGTTTATGGATTTACTTTTGAGAGAGTGTGAAAACAGGGGAGGGGCAGAGAGAGGGAGAGAATGCAAGCAGGCTCCGTACTGTCAGCAGAGAGCCTGATGTGGGGCTTGAAGCCATAGAATCTGAGAGCATGCCCTGAGCCAAAATTAAGGGTCAGGTACTTAACCAAGTGAGCCACCTTGGTGCCCCCTGTAACCTTTTCATTATGTAAACATAAGTCACACTTTGATTTCAGAGGAAATCACGATGATGTCCCGTGGTTACGTGCCACCTGAAAACCTCCGTGGTTTCACTTGGGTTCCCGACAGTCATGAAGACACACTGGGTCTGTTGCATACAAGGCACGTGTTGCAGGACGAAATGGCCGTGCTAAGACTGGAAGGAGGCACCATGAAGTCAGAACCCGGGAAAGGAAAAGCAATATTGTGATGACATTGAAATGATAAAAGAAAAGAATGACAGTCTTCAAAAGACCATAAAACAGAAAGAGAAAACATTAACGAAAACCATATTCCAGAATAGTGGACAGCTTAATGTTCTGACATCTGAGATTCAAATGTTCAAGTCCAAATTGAAGAATGAAAAAGAAACTAAGAAGCACTGACTTATACAGTGCTAGATTGACTAACGCTGTACCTGATCACGATCAGAGATAGACATCAAGAAGAGACCTAGAACTTAGTTTACAGACAGCAAGCCATGAGAAGTTTCGTTTACAGGCAAAAATGAATTTTGAGATGTCTAGTCTAAAGGGCAACAATGAAATTCTTTCTCAGCAGCTTGCTTCAGTTGAACTTAAAATCAGCACTGTAGAAATTGAGTTCCATCACACAAAAGATGCTCTCAGAGAAAAGACTTTAGTTTGAGAAGGTGTACAAAGAGACCTAAGCCAAACACTGTGCCAGAGGAAGGAAAGGGAACACATGTATCAGAACAAGCAAAGGAAAGTGAATAAATACATTGGGAAGCAAGAATCCTTCGAGTAGAGATTATCTCCACTACAAAGTGAAAATATGTTGCTTCGAGAGCAAGTAGATGATGCTTTTTACAACAAGGGCAATGATAAGGAAGAGCTAGTAATTATTATCGAAAACCACCATCAGGATGTCATCAAAAACCTTCAAGCCGAAAGTGAAAAACAAGCTCTTATGCTGGAAGAAATAATTAAAGATTTTATTGATACGTGTAATCATTAAAAAAAAAAAAAGATGTATCACTATGAAAATGAGAAACCAGAAAGAAGTGAAGTAGGCAGAAAGATAAGTATTTTTTGGATTTCCAGTAACAAAATTCAGGTAGTATTTGATTATGGCTGAATTTTGAATATAGCAAGATAAAAAAAGAACAGACTATAAATGCACACAAAAGCATAACTTGTATGCAGCAAATAAAAATTAGACCTGAGAGGTGCCTTATTCAGAGAAAAGATACTGTATTATCTATGATTTTTAAAGACATTAAGGTATACATTGTTAATAGGTAATAGTCTTATAGTACTATTTTTTAAGTTTATTTTGAGGACATAGAGAAAGAGAGAGAAGATGAGCTGGGGACGGACAGAGAGAGGGAAACCCAAGCAGGCTCTGCACTGCCAGTGTGGAGCCCTACACAGGGCTTGAACTCATGAACTGTGAGATTCATGACCTGAGCTGAAATCAAGAGTTAGTGGCTTAACCGATGAAGCCACCGAGGCACCCGTACAATAATAATTTTAACCTCTGCCATCACACTTTATACTGTGGTGAAGTGGTAAATGAAAACGCTCAAATGTACAATGAGTATTTTGAAATTGACATTCAGTTAAGAAGGTTAACTGGACAGTAAACTCCAGATTTCCCAGGTGAAATAAAGTGTGGATGCTCTATCTGGTAATACATTTCCTCTGGTAGCTTTTTATACAACTTAAGTTGGTATGATTTTATTTTCCGTCACATAGGTTTGAAGTTTTAGTCTCAAATCCTGTATTCGTACAGTCCCTTAGGTCGTTAAGGGCATCTACTTTTCATAAAATCATAATTTGGGTCAACTGTGGTTTTAGCAAAGCTATGTTTGCTATTTATAACTTATTTTAAACATTTTTACAAATCATTTGCTCATTTTGAAGGTCAATTACTATTATCTGGGCCTAAGATTGTCCAGGATAAAGAGAATTGTATCTCTCTTTGATTTATTACTTTGGCATCGGAGCCCCATTTTCAGACTAAGGAAGCGCTGCAGGAATCTTGTTTAGCAGTGAGTGAGCAGTGGAGAGAGCTGTAGGAGCTGCGGCCTGGGAGGGAGGTGGAAGCCAGGTAATCCAGGGCCAGGAAGGCCATTGGAATGACTTTACTTTGTTCTGAGTTAGGAATCTATTGGAAGGATTTGAGCAGAGGATTGTATATGTGAGGAACTCTGACGGTAATTTAAGCTTCTAATAATAAAAAGAAACACTTTATAACTTGGAATTTACCACTGCTAGTCCCACCTATATCCCCAGTTCTTTTTGAGACTTCTGTAGGTTATAAGGTTTTGCAAATTTATTAGTGAGAATGGATAGTGGGGCTGAATTCATTATCTAAGTGACATAATACTGACTATGCGAAAAGACACCTTTTGTGTCTTTATCGGAGCTCAGTAAAGAGGAATGTGAACATGTTAAGAAAAGAGGGTGAATTACTGTATGATATTTCTCAAAGTACCCATGTTAGAGTTGTATGTTATTAACATTTTGAATAATCAGGCCATGTAAAAAATTGGTAACAGATACGTCTTATTAGGCAGCTGTGAGAAACTTTGGGAAGAACTGACTGATAGTCTGAAAAAAAAGTTTATGTCAGAGGCTTCACTGGAAATTCTATCATGTGATCATCTTCGTTTAGGAGGTGACAGACAGGATCTAAAGAAGAAATTAGGTCAAATTGAAAGTCAGGTTTGTATTAAGTGTAACTGTCAACAGTTAATTTATAGCTGGTTAAATAATATAAAGTGTTTTAGGATACTAATTTCCATGGACCACTTTCTTTCATGTTTTCATCATAATTAACTTATTATGAAGTTAGTATATTTACAATGCATTTATTTCTTAAACTCTGACTTTCATTCTACTCTTTGTGTTATACATTTTTTCTTATAATATTTACTCTTAGGAAAGTTGAGGCTTTTGTATTGTTCCTCACAGAAATTGAGAGACTTTTTTTTCTGTCTTCCATTTTAGTTTTTTTTTAAGTTCATTTATTTATTTTGAGAGAGAGGGCATGCACGTGTGTGCGTGTTAACAGAGGAGGGGAAGAACGACGTGAGACAGAGTCCCACGCAGCCCCCATGCTGTCAGTGCGGAGCCCAGTGTGGGGCTCAGTCTCCTGAACCATGAGATCATGACCTGAGCTGATATCAAGAATTGGATGTGTCACTGTCTCAGCCACCCAGGTGCCCCAAGAGACTTTTTTCCCTACTAAACAAAGTTTTTTAAATGATATCTCTATTACCATGATGAGGCAAGCGCGATAAAATCAGAAGATAATGTTTAATGAAAGGTTTCTGAAGGTGTCTTATTTTTCTTCTTCACTTTTAGGAAGAATCTGCCTCACCTCAGGATGACTTGTACAGAAAATCACTTTACAAACCGCTTGAACTTAGGCATTTCCTTCAGTTTCTTTTCCTTTGAGATATGTTGTCTCTTAGGTCGTTAAAGGCATCTGCTTTTCATAAAATCATAATTTGGGTCAACTGTGGTTTTAGCAAAGCTATGTTTGCTATTTATAACTTATTTTAAACATTTTTACAAATCATTTGCTCATTTCGAAGGTCAATTACTATTATCTGGGCCTAAGATTGCCCAGGACAAAGAGAATTGTATCTCTCTTTGATTTATTACTTTGGCATCAGAGCTCCATTTTCAGACTAAGGAAGCGCTGCAGGAATCTTGTTTAGCAGTGAGTGAGCAGTGGAGAGAGCTGTAGGAGCTGCGGCCTGGGAGGGAGGTGGAAGCCAGGTAATCCAGGGCCTGTTAGGTTCGGGGAACTGAAACCTAGGCCTTCTAGATCAGAGGGGAAACTTAAAGCCTGTCATGGCGTCTGTTTGGTTTAGTCTTGTGTCCTTACACATGTGTACTCTCTCTCTCTCAAATAAAAAAAATTTAGTTAGAAAAACAGGTTATGATGTTATGCTAGACTGTCAGTAGTTAAAAGTATTTTTTTCTTTATTTTAGTTGCAAGAACCACAGGATCGAGATA
This sequence comes from Suricata suricatta, assembly GCF_006229205.1. Classification (NCBI taxonomy): domain Eukaryota; kingdom Metazoa; phylum Chordata; class Mammalia; order Carnivora; family Herpestidae; genus Suricata; species Suricata suricatta. The sequence goes on along the minus strand of NW_021870881.1, from coordinate 3,655 downwards.
CAAACACCCTAAAACAGGCTGCTAAGATGGAAGATCATTTGCAAAAGTATAATTTAAAGCATCACAGAAAATAACTTGAGTATTTATGAAGCAGATAAGCAGTGCACTATGAGAAATATGTTAGTTAGGATAACATGTCGTTGTTAAGCTGCAAAAAGGTTCCAGCTTTGAGCTATTTGAAAATGCATAATTTTTGCATATTATCTCTAAATTTTGCACATTATCCACAAAACACAACTTGAAAAATGGCACAATTGCCAAATCTTCCTCCTTTTAAAATTTTAAGATTTTCTGTAATGCCTTCCTTTGTTAAGAAATTGTATGGTATTTTTTAAATTTATGGGTGAGACAATTTTAAAATCTACATTTTAGGATTGAAGTTGAAAATTCCAAGTCAAAAGTTACAATCAGAAAGCAAGCGGACAAAATTGAACAGCTTCAGAAAGACTTGTCAAGTGCAAGTTTGGTAAGTCAGTGTCTTAATTTCTGTCTTACTGAAAAGGAATTCTTATTTCACTAGTAGTAGACTATAAGAATGTTTTGGGGAGTATGAAAAATCTCACTGATAAAAAAAATTATTAGATTCATACTGTCACTACTTGCTAGTAGTGACGTGATTCTTGATAGATGAAGGTGATTAAATATATAAATTAATAATTTATGTAGTAAGGTTTTAATCAAACAGATCGTGCTAGTATAAGAAAAGCAACGCTTTATATATACCACATTTTGTCTATCCAGGCAGTGGACATCGGATTACTGCACCTTTTGGCTGTTGTTAATGCTGCTGAAGTGAGCGCTGGCATACAGATGTCTGTTCTTGCTAATATTTTTCAGGATGTTTAAAAATTCCCCAAACTTTGAGTAATGATTTGATCTTTGAATTCTGACTTTCTCTTGTAATCTAAACCCTTCAGTGAGATTTTGAGAATGAGTGATTTTAATGATGGTTTGTTGTAATTTGTAATTAAAAGTAGGCAATTTATTGTCTTCCCCATGAATGACTACTAGGTCGTTATGCCAAAACGTTTTTCTCAAAGGAATGGAATTTCCTCTTGTTGGATTTTTTAAAGGAAAAGACATGCCAGTGAAAAGTAGAAACGGCTGCTCAGTCAGGGCCTTACAGAGTGACATAGCGCTCCTACCATTGCAAGTTCAGAAACTAATTTTTTTCCATTCACTTGAGTTAATCAGCCTTTCAAAGATTTAACAATTCAGTTTCAGAAAAGAATAATGGGCAATTCAGGATTCTAATGTATTGATCCGTAGTGAAACCGTATAACTGTTTCCCAAGCAGAACAGTGATGTCATGCCACTCTCCCCCTCCTTTGTAGGAGAGGGCAACAGTGATTTCCGATGAGAAGACCCCATTGTAAATCCTCAGTGGGAGCAATGAGGTAAATACACTGACCAACTACTTTCTTTCAGTAACAAAAGCTATATACATGCAGATTTCATTAGACAGCTATACCCATTCCGGGGGAAATAGAACATTCTGTTGACTGACACTTTCTGTAGCTGAAGAAATATTGAGAATTATTTGTTTCTAGCCTTCTTATAAATTAGTTACATTTTATTAGTGCAGTTTTCAGGCAAGTAATGTAATCCTATGTTGAGAAGAAGTTTTCTGTGAATGAGGGCGCTAGGAGTTGTCCTGCTGCTGCGTCAGGAAGAAACCTTGAAAGTATCAAGACCTCAACTGTATACGAATCTCTGAAATGGACTCAGCTTATTAAAAACCAATGAGGGATTGAGTGCAGATTCCTATAGAAATGAATTGGGGTTATGGCATGCAATTATTTGTCACTTTAAGGTCTGCCGCTTTTGAACGAAAACGTAGATAGCTTTCCACCAACTCAGTCCACAGCCCTGACTTCTCTACAAAGTTCTTACCTCATGAATCCCCAGGCCAGATAAGGGGATTTGGGTTAAGATATCTGATGAACACAATTTTGAGGTGAAGAATCTGGATTGGGAAAAAGAGGTAGCAGTAGCCTACGAATCTTTGACAACATAGTCAAGTACGTGTCTGAAAGGAACTTCATAAGAAGACTTCCATAAGGTCAGATCTCTATGGAATAAGAAATTACTCAAAAGAAAACAAAGGCAAACAATTGGTAACCCAGCCCTTATGAAAGACTTCTGTGTTAGAAACGAAAAGCAAGACAAAGTCTGCTGCTCTGCATTCTAAAGGGAAGTGTGGCCCCTAAGATTAAACAAGAAAAATCCACTCAAAGGAACACCAAAAAGAGTCAAAATAAAACGCACAAGACTAGCTGTCTACAGAGGTCGTCCATAGCAAGGGAGGATTTCCGAGTGTGCGTGTGAGGGTGTGATCTCGGAGGAACTAGAAGGAAGAGCCTCAGGAAAGGGCCAATTCTGGAAACGTAGCTTGGAGAACCTGGCTGTGAAGCCTCCAGAGCATTTGAAAAGAGGACGAGCAAGGCTCTCGGACGAAATCTCCGGGGTTTCTGTCCTTCAGAAATGCGATGGGGTTAGAAGAGCAGAGGGACGGCGTGCTCTTGTTCTCGGCTGCTGCTGAGAAGTGAAGCCACATAAAGGCTTTAAGAAGAAGACGTCCTTGATGAGACTCCAAATTCCTTCGTGGAATTACAAGATCAAAATATAGTGTAAAGTAAGGACAGAAGTGAACGCAAGTTCAATCTGTAGATGTGATGATACGTTAAAGGGCGTTTGAGCCCAGCGGAAGGGCACAAGCAGGAGGCAGAAGGGACGCAACTGGGTAACAGCAAAGGACGGATTGGAATATTGCGGAAAATTCTTGAAATACTTGCAGAGAAGGAGAGGATCTCATCGTAAAGTCAGAGGATCATCAGAGCAGGAATGAGGACTGCGTGGGAAGTTTTCGAAGATCATCCTGAATCAGACGTGGTCTCCCAGCACCTGCGTGTCTGCAGCTCCGGACGCGGTCGTTCTGGGCGTCGTTACAGAGTGAAGCGTGCAGACAGCCGCCGTTACAAAGTGTCATGAGCACTTCGCATTCACATGGGGAAGAACTGCTATGTTGCACAAGGAAATCTTGGCAAGTTACATTCCAGAAAAAATAAAGAGGAGAGTGTAAAATCCGCTCAAGTTGTTTTAAGGAAGGTTCCTTGTTTTTTAAATTTGTTTTTATTGGCATCAGGTTTATGAACGACATTTTATCATTTCGTTATAAATGAAAAGTCATAAAATGGAAAACTTATATTATAAAACATAGTTTGTGAACTAGACATATTACTCATGAATTCATGAGAAATATCTTACTAAACAAGAATGAGTCTGTAGATGTTTAAACATAATTTTCTTTAATATTTTTTTTCGAAGACTGAAGATGACAGGAACAACTAGAGAAATGTATTGAGGTAAAACAATCTCTGGAACACAGTTTGGAGCAAGAGATGAAGAAAAGTGGTGAATTATAACAAGAGATCATTGGGGAAGACTAACTTATCAGATCATTTCACCATTCATTAATCACTTTCACTGTGATTTTACTTTATTAAATCTTAAATACAATTCATCCCAAAATCTTACACTTAACTTCTTAATGATTCCTTACTGACAATAATGCCTTTAACATACACTGTTAGCTGCCCTCCTCACTGGCCACCTTCTTGGTTCTTTGGTAAACTTTCCCTTTCATAGTGTTCTT
>NW_021870880.1:0-805 GCF_006229205.1 Suricata suricatta | reverse complement strand
GTATTTTATCGTTTTTCGTGCAATTGTGAATGGGATCAGTTTCTTGCTTTCTCTTTCTGTTGCTTCATTTTTAGTATATAAGAATGCAACTGATTTCTGTACATTGACTTTGTATCCTGCAACGTTACTGAATTCATTGATCAGTTCTAGAAGGCTTCTGGTGGAGTCGATCGGGTTATGTTTGTTTTAAATCCCCTTGGAGCAGAAACCAAAATGGAAGCCATTAAAGTCAGGCCTAAGAACACTGACATCTAAACTTAGAGGAGAGAAAACCCTAGTGGAAGGTTCACTTTCATGTTTTATAAAAAGAGATAAGAACTAAGAGTGGTGGATACAAGTCTGTGATTCCTCAATTCTTAAGAAGACTCTCAGCCTCCTTGCCCACAGATCCTGGAGGTTCCCAAAATTTCCCTGCCCAGCCGACTACTAAAGTACTTTCCAGGCAGGAGTTTTTCTACATCTAAGTTGATGAAAGCTTTATCTTTATAATTACCACCTGACAAGCACATACCATACAGATACACACCATTTGTGGGGTCCACTCTGGGGCCCAATGAAAACAGGACAAGATGAGTACAGGGAGCTCATTCCCTCTCAGGAGTTCAGCACAGATATCATCAGGGAATTATGCTTAAAAGCCATGTAAGAACCCCCACATGCCACAGACATTCAGTTTAAATCACTGATGAATTTGAATTGGAGATATTTGAAATAAGTTTACTATAGAATCAATGGGAAGAGAAAATGAAGCGGTAGAATAAAAAGTATAATTGCAGGTCCAGTTTATAGTTAATCATTAGGACAA
>NW_021870879.1:0-805 GCF_006229205.1 Suricata suricatta | reverse complement strand
TCACCTATGCAATAAACTAATATTTGACAAAGGAGACAAGAACATTCAATGGGGGAAAGGACAGTCTCTTCAATAAATGGTGCTGGGAGAAATGAATAACCATATGAAGAAAAATGAAACTAGACCCTCATCCTACATCACTAAAGATTTACCCTGAAATGGATTGAACACTTAAGCAAAAGACCTGATATTGTAATACTCCAAGAAGAAAACAGGGAAAAATCTCCTTGACCTTTGTTTTGGCAGTAATTCTTTGGATTTGGTGCAAAAGCACAAGCAACAAAAGCAAAACTCAATAAATGGGACTAAGTTAAATTTAAAAGCTTCTGTACAACAAAAGAAACAATCAACAAAATGAAAAGGCGATCTACAAATTGGGAGAAATATTTGCAAACCATGTATGGGATAAGTGGTTAATGTCCAATACATAAATAGTCTATGACTTGGTAACAACCACATTACAAACAACACAACAACAACCTGATTAAAAAATGGGCAGAAGAACCAAATCAGCATGTTCCCAAATATTCCCCAAAATATCAATGGACAACAGGTAGAGGAAAAAGTGTTGAACATCACTAATCATCAGGGAAATGTAAATCAAAACCACCATGAAATATTCCCTCATACCTGTTAGGATGGTGATGATCGAAAAGAAAAAAGACAAGTGTAAGCATGGAGGTGGAGGAAAAAGAAACTCTTGTGTGCTGCTGGTGGGAATGTAAATTGTGATAGCCACTATGGGAAACAGTCTTGGAGGTTCCTTAAAAAACCAAAAATAGAACATGACCCAGCAATGTTACTT
>NW_021870878.1:0-805 GCF_006229205.1 Suricata suricatta | reverse complement strand
TCTCAGGAGAGGGAACAAGAGCCCTCCCAGAAACTCCAGTTACTCCTCATGTCTCATTGGCCTAAACTGGGTCATATGTCCTTTCATGAACCAATCAGACAAGAGGCAGTTAGGGGTGAGTTCTAGTTTCCTGAGGCTCATGGACTTTGCATGTACTTATATATTATTTGTGTGTGTGTATGTATGTATGTATGTACATACCTGAACAAAATCTGGGTTCTATTAGGAAAGACAAAGTGGTGTATGGATGCTGGGCAATTAACCAATAGCATCTCTAATGTGGTATGTATCTTATAAAACTGTCCAGGCCTAGTGTTGTGGTAGATAATCCAATGCCCTTTTCTGCCAGTGTCTGAATTCAAGTAACTGGGGTACTTGATACTGCTCCTAAATTCTTGTATTATTTCTTCTGTGTCCGCGTAGAGAATGGCAGCACATGGGTGAATTGAGTTCCTTCAATATCTTGGGCGTAGGTATTGGACCTACGTTTGACATCCTTACAAACCAACTGAACGTTTCTGAATCCATTTTTAAAAATCTGTAACATGGGGAGAATATTAGTTACCTCAGTGGGTTGTCAGGATATTAAATGCAAAGTAGTTAACGTAGTTCTTAGTGTATGATAAATGTTCAATAAATAGTTAATTATCGTGATATTTATACTTTCATTCCTAAAGGTAGCTAGCTATTCAATCTCTAAACCTTGATTCGTAGCGATAACCTGGGTGGTGTTGGATTGGTCCTCTTCTCTCTTAACCAATGTCTACATGGTAGCAAAATGTATTGTTTTAGAGTTTTCGGAATT
>NW_021870877.1:0-805 GCF_006229205.1 Suricata suricatta | reverse complement strand
AAAAAAAAAAAAAAAGGTAAAATTACCATATGATCCAGTAATTCCACTACGATTCACCTAAAGAGTCTGAAAACAGTAATTTGAGAAGACACATGCACCCCCATGCTTACTGCATTATTTACAGTGGCCAAGACGTGGAAGCAGCCCATGTGTCCATTAACAGGCCAATGGATAAACAAGATGTGTGTATATGCACACTGGAGTATTACTCAGCCATAAAAAGAATGAAATCTTGCCATGTGCAACAACAGGGATGAAGCTAGAGTGTGTTATGCTAAGTGAAAATAGCCAGGGAAAGACAAATATCATATGATTTCATTCATTTGTGGATTTTAAGAAGAATAAGAAGACATACATATACATATCACTTATATTTTCAAACTATGTAAGGCCAGCACTTGATGGAAAGGCAGAGAAAAATATATATCAACAATTGTAGTTAGGATCTTAATAGACCCCTTTCAGAAACTGATGGATCAATAAAAAAATAGATATCAAAGGTGAACAGTGTACATATATAACACTACACCCAATGAGCACAGAATACAGATTATTTTAAGCTCCATGAATCACTTTAAAAACACTACCACTAGGGGATATCAGAATGCTCAAAGAAGATTATCTCAAAGGGATAAATACATACAGGAGCGTATGGTCCCCAGTCAAAACTAACCATGAATTGAGATAAATAAAAAAAAAAGGGGGTAGTTTAGATTCTCAGAATTTGGCAAAACAAACAAACAAACTCCTGGGCACTAAATAATCATAAAGGTAATTAAGAAACATGTATAGAGAAATGCTAACT
>NW_021870876.1:0-805 GCF_006229205.1 Suricata suricatta | reverse complement strand
TTATTGTAGCCTTGTTTACAATAGGCACATTCTGGAAGTAGACCAAGTGTCCATTGATAGGTGAGTGGATAAAGATGTGGTAGATACATATAATGGAATATTACTCAGCCATGAAAAAGAGTGAAATCTGGCCATTTGTAACAACATGGATGGATCTAGAGGGTATAATACTAAATGAAATAAGTCAGAGAAACACAAATACCACATGATTTCACTCACATGTGCAATTTAAGAAACAAAAAAATAATAAAAGAAACAAACTGAAAAAAACACTCAACTATAGAGAACAAACTAATGGTCACCAGAGGGGAGGGGGGCGGGGGGATGGGTGAACCAGGGGAAGGAGATTAAGAGGACCGAGTAATGTATGGAATTGTTAAATCGTTATATTGTACACCTAAAACTAATAAAACACTGTATGTTAACTTTACAAGAGTTAAACATTTTTTAAAGAGTGCTTTATATTTTATAATCATTTGTAAATTGTGTGCTACACATCCTTCGTATCAATAAAACTTATAATAAGTGTATGTGCATGTATATTTGCAACTTTCTTGCTGGACAGCCACTTGACGGACATGTATCAGTGCAACACTTTGCATGGGACTCCAATAAAAGCAGAATAAACCCACCATCCCCACCTCACCTACAATTACAATGACTTAATATATTCTGCAAATTTGTGTACTCATTTTAAAATACGAGACAACAGTCATAGATGGAATGAGCTATAAGGCACACCGTAGGCTGGTTAAATCAGCTGCTTTCAAGACCTCACTAATAGTAGGGTGTAAGAAAAAAATCA
>NW_021870875.1:0-805 GCF_006229205.1 Suricata suricatta | reverse complement strand
GAAGCATCTGGAAGTACCTCTGGTACATATGTATGTGCAAATATTTATAGACATATGTACACATATGAGTTAGGGCATACACATATATTTCCTTGCTCTGTCAGCGGAGAGAACCTAGAAGCCAGCCCACCTAGCACTCAAATCCTGGGTTCTTATAGCATTCCATTATGAGGAACCAGGGCTCCTTGGAGAAATGGTTAATTCTAAGACCAGGGCAAGAAACCCACAGGATGAGCCCAGAGTGTCTTCTAGTGCCAGAAAGTTAAAAAAAAATGCTGGAGAAAAAAGAAACCCCCAAACAAAACCCCACAATGGTAGGGGTATGTCAGAGGGACACAGGAGCCAAAAAAGAACTCCTAATTAAAGCCAAAATTAGAACAATTTGAGCAACAAAATAAAGTCGAATCGGATTATAATCTAAAGTAAAAAAAATACATATCCATTAGTTTATGCTACTATAAATAAATGACTGAATAAATCAATTGGAAAAAAAGAGACAAATCTCAATAATTCCAAATAATTTCTTTTTTATTTAAAAACATTTTTTAATGTTTATTTATTTTTGTGAGAAAGAGAGAGACAGACAGACAGACAGACAGAGCATGTGGAGGGGAGGGGCAGAGATGGAGAGACACACAGAATCCGAAGCAGGCCCTGGGCTCTGAGCTGTTCTCATAGTGTCTGACACAGGACTCTAACCTATGAACTACAAATCATGACCTGAGCCAAGGTCATATGTTTAACCGACTGACCCACCCAGGTGTCCCCCAAATAATTTCTGTACTCTGCCTTCCTGGAGAGGGAG
>NW_021870874.1:0-805 GCF_006229205.1 Suricata suricatta | reverse complement strand
CACTGAAACCAACACAGGAGAAAGAGTGTTAGCAAAGACAGAAGCCACCATCTCTTGTACTCTAATCACAAGGGGGATCTCCCCTCAATTTTAAGGTATGCTTGGTTAACAGCAAGTTACTCAAATGAAAGGGATTACACAGGTCATGAATACCAGGAAGCATAGATCTTTGGAGGCCACCCTGGAAACTACTTCCCATCGACCAGAGAGAAATGCAGACTCCAATGAAGAGAGCCACACCTCTTCCCGAAATACCATTCCTCAGTCAGTGCAAAACAATGATAGTTTCAGACATCAAGTATTTAAGAGTGTTCCACTGAGGCACCTGGGTGCCTCAGGCGGTTAAGCGTCTGACTTCAGCTTAGGTCATGATCTCACGGTTCGTGAGTTTGAGCCCCACGTTGGGCGCTGTGCTGACGGCTCAGAGCCTGGAGTCTGTTTCAGATTCGGTGTCTCCCTCTCCCTCTCTCTGCCTCTCCCCTGCTCGTGCTCTGTGTCTCTCTGTCGCAAAAATAAATAAACATTAAGAAGCTTTTTGTAGATAGTATTTCACCAACTTACTCTATTTGAGGAAAACACTAAAGGAAGTATTCTAAATAAATGAATACTAAATCAGAAGATAGAGTCTGAAAATAAGACAACAAAACAATGGTTAGCAATAACTTGTAAAATGCAGACCCTGGGTATACATTCATATAGTTGTAGTTAAATTATGGTAATGTGACGAGATTCTGAATTAAAATGGTAAAGCAGGTTTTCTTTTTTATGTTTTTAATGTTTATTTATTTTTGAAAGACTGAGAGAA
>NW_021870873.1:0-805 GCF_006229205.1 Suricata suricatta | reverse complement strand
TGTGTGCTGGTGTGTACCTGTGTGTGCCTGTATGTGTGCCTGTGTGTGTGCCTGTGTGTGTACCTGTGTGTGTGCATGTGTGGGTGCCGGTGTGCCTGTGTGTACCTGTGTGTGTGCTGGTGTGTACCTGTGTGTGCCTGTATGTGTGCCTGTGTGTGTGCCTGTGTGTACCTGTGTGTGTGCATGTGTGGGTGCCGGTGTGCTTCTGTGTGCCTGTGTGTGTGCCTGTGTGTGTGCCTGTGTGTGTGCATGTGTGTACCTGTGTGTGTGCGTGTGTGTGCAACTATATGTGTGCCAGTGTGTACCTGTGTGTGCATGTGTGTGCAACTATATGCGTGCCAGTGTGTACCTGTGTGTGCCTGTGTGTGTGCTGGTGTGTACCTGTGTGTGTCTGATGTGTGCCTGTGTGTACCCCAGTGTGTGCCTGTGTGGATAGATGTGTGTACCTGTGTGGATGTGTGTGTGCCTGTGTGGATGTGTGTGTACCTATGCGGATGTGCGTATACCTGAGTGGATGTGCGTATACCTGAGTGGATGTGTGTACCTGTGTGGATGTGCGTGTACCTGTGTGGATGTGCGTGTACCTGAGTGGATGTGTGTACCTGTGTGGATGTGTGTACCTGTGTGGATGTGCGTGTACCTGTGTGGATGTGTGTACCTGTGTGGATGTGCGTGTACCTGTGTGGATGTGCGTGTACATGTGGGGATGCGTGTGTACCTGTGTGGATGCGTGTACCTGAGTGGATGTGTGTACCTGTGTGGATATGCGTGTACCTGTGTGGATGTGTGTATACGTGTGTGGATG
>NW_021870872.1:0-805 GCF_006229205.1 Suricata suricatta | reverse complement strand
CCTTAGAACAGGTTCTCAGTACTCCACTTATTTCTTCATTTATGCAACAAAAGGGTACTGACTATCAGCTGGGAATAAATTAGAACGATGGGTACGACATACACTTTGCCTTTAAGGAACTTAGAGTTCAAAAGAGGAGGAGCAATATGGAGATAAATTAGGGTCAGAGCACTGGAGGTATAGTGATGGAGTGCTTATAATAGATAACAAGTGTAAACATTGAAGATCGGTTTTCTCATCTTTATAAAGAAATAACGAAATGCTGGCCTGAATGTTATTCCAAAACCACCTCTCTTGGTGAGCATAGCGTAATGTAAAGAGAAATTGAATCACTATGTTGTCCACCTGAAACTACTGTAACATTCTGTGTCAACAACCATAGTCAAATAAAAAGCATCACAAAAATAATCAGGGAAATCATAGGCAGGGAGAATCCCCTGATAAACCTGGTGCACCAAAAGGCCTGAAGGTAAAATTGGGCAGACATGCAGATGCCACAGATGAAGAGAACCAAGACAAGGCGGGTGTTGCACTTTGGAAAATGTGACTGGAGAGTTCTTTGGTTGTCATCACCTTAACCTGGATATATAAACGGGATGATATTATATATGAATGAAGCCTGATGCCCTCAACCTTTGGCCAATGCCTCATGAAAATTTTTGGAATTATCTTGGCCCTCCTTTCTGGTAAACATTAAGAAATTCAGAATTGAAGAAAGAATCAAAAGCTAACTGCTCTGAAGGAAATAATTAAAGCAAGAGTTTTGATTCCTGCTAGCTCCCTTAAGAGTCCTTTCTGGCTCCAG
>NW_021870870.1:0-1644 GCF_006229205.1 Suricata suricatta | reverse complement strand
TGTTCCGTAGAGCCAGTCTCATCCATGGTGGCCTCTGGCCCCATTACTGGTCCCTGCCTGACCAAGGGTAATTCTGTGTGCAGGACCAGCTCCCACCGTACTGCCTTCTCCCAGTGCCCCTTTTGGAGCAGGGGAAGGCAAATGCAGGATGTACCTCATCCATGACTCTCTGCTGCTCCCCGAGGGGGCGGCTGGCAGCAGTGAATGGGAGGGGCATGCCCAGAGACAGGCTGTGGCATGCAGTGTCAGTGGAGGTGACAAACGACTTTGTCCTAGAACTGTATCTTCCCCAACCCCAACCAGGTTCCATGTCTGTGGGAAGCTTCGGCTAGGAGGTGGATTTTCCTGGTTGCCACCTCATGCCTGGGGTTCTAGTTGATCCCAGAACAGCTGGAGAGGCAGGCTGCCCAGCCACTGCCCAGCTGGTCTGTGGGTAGCCTGATCCAGGAAATAGGGTGGGGGGGTTTAAGCTGCAGAGAGCCCCTGCCTGGGGTGGTCCAGTCCAAGCAGAGACCGAAAGCACTGCATTTAGGGGACAAAGGCTGGACCCTTCTTGAATGCTCACAATGTGCCAGCATGCTAAGACCTAGAGACGGCACTCCTACCAGGGGATTTGAAACATAAATAACAGTTGAAGCTCAGTAATGGAGCTTCCTGGGTAAGCCTCCAAGGACTGTTCCCAACCCCCTGGGCCCCAAGACCAGGAGGATATAAACATCATCATTTTTTCTATAAAGGGCGCTTGTGCCCAGCATGGGTGACGGGAAGCAGGTCAATGCCAGATGCAGGCCAGTTCATCCTGCATGCCTGCCTCTGCCGCAAGATACCTCGGGTGTGGTTCATCCCTGCCAGTCTCTGCTTGCGGAATCAGCCTGTCCTGAGTCTTTTGGGCTCTCTAGCGCTGGCTTGTTGGCTAGTTGCATAATCTTGGGCAAATCATGCCTAGTTCCTTGTCATGCAGGGGGGTAGGAACAAAAGGCATCTGCAGAGGCTGAAACACTCAGTGCTTTTACAGTTGGTGTGCATCTCCTCCCAGCTGCCAACTTGAGAGGGACGGAGGGTTGGAGGGACTGGGGAATGAGCATTTTCCCATCGCATCCTCCACATGCTCACCTGCCACAGGGTGGAGGGGCTTAGAGGCGTGGTCTTACCAGGAGGCAGGGGAAGGAAATGCGAGCCATTATTGTGACCTTCCACGCGACCTTGGGAAGGCGCCTGTTCGCGGATCCTCCTTTCGTTTGAGCTGCAAGCACTTCTCTCCACCCCCACCACCCCATCTCTCCAAGTATTGAGATTCAGGACATAAAGCAACCTTTTAGGCTGCCCTATTCCAAGGAGAAGCCTGAGAGAAGGGCATTATTTTCTTCTTGAACAATTTTATGTTACTTTATTATTGCTCCTGCTGTTTTAAAATGTTAGAGTTTTTAATTAATGTCATTTTATTGTCCCTGTTCTCTCAAGCTCTTCTCCTGAAGGGCACAGTTTTAGAAATGTAATATCTGAATAAGTGGCTAGAGTGAGGAGTGATGCATTAACATTTATAGAGGTTCTTAGATGAAAAGCACCATGCTGTAGGAAGCTCATTTTAGATTTAAGAAAAAAGCAGTATTACGTTAAGATTCTTGCAAAAATAATCAATATATC
>NW_021870869.1:0-805 GCF_006229205.1 Suricata suricatta | reverse complement strand
AAGCTAAAACACAGCCTGCTTAATACCTTTCCTTAAATTCCACCTCTATACTACAATATACTTGAGGTCCTGAATTAATTTACTTGACATATGTTAAACCCAAAACTCTACATGGTAATTGCATGTTATTATTTTTTGTACCAACAGGTTAAATTTGTTAAAATTTTATTGAGAATTCTTATAGTTTTTGCTATATAAAGCTTATTTTCTTGTAGGGTCATACTCTAGTTTTTGTATCTGGTGTTCCTGGCCTTATACAATGAGTTGAGACATATTCCATCCTGTTCAATCTTCTGGGAAAGTTTGTGTAGAATTCATTTTTCTTCCTTTTTAAATGTTGAGGTGAATTCACCAGTGAGGTCATGTGGGTCTAGAGTTTTCTTGCAGAGAGGTTTTGTAGCAATTAAAGATATACTCTTCTTCACTGGGCCCTTGTTTGCTCCAGATTTGTAAGTCTGAAATCTGAGCCCAGTGATCTTCAGAGGTTAATTCTCCAGCTCAGAAAATGTTGAAATGTGGGAATCATTTCCAAGGAACCAAATCATCAGATAAGAATCTTAGTCTAGTAGAGTCACCTCCTTAAGGAGAGAAAAATCAAAACAAAACAAAACAAAACACGTCAAGATAACCTGGCTAAGCCAACATCCCTCCTGAACTTGTAATATGAGAACACTTAATCACACTGTATGTTTGTGTGTTACCATATATGGGAACAAAGAAATAGAAAATGTATTTAAATAAAACTATGCCACGTGGCAATCAGGGTTCAGTTCTTCAGGTAAAACCCAGCTGAGCGGTACCAGCA
>NW_021870868.1:0-805 GCF_006229205.1 Suricata suricatta | reverse complement strand
CTCCCTCTCTTTTTTTTCCCCCCTTCCCTTCCCCTATGGTCCTCTGTTAAGTTTCTCCTGTTCCAGCTAGCTCCTATATGCATTATTTTAAATCTTAATATCTGGGAAGTCAGTGGTGTTCCCTCTGTTTTACAGATGGGAAACTGAGGCCATGAGAAAGATGACAAGCCCAAGACATTTTAGCAAGTACGTGGCAGGGCTGGGAATTCACACCCAGGTCTGTCAGAATTCAGAGCCCCAGTTCGGATTTCAAGTGGTCTCTAGAGCTGGGGGCTCCTGTGGCAGGGACTTCAGTGGGTGAGAAGACAGCCTGGTGTGCTTCCCTGATCCAGAGAAGCTCAGCTTTAATGTTTTACATTGGCTGTTTTAAATTGGAATAAAGGTTGCATGACTAGCAGCAGGTAGTCCGTGACCATGGACGTGCTGTAAGCATGGCAACATGCTAGGCTCTCTGGCAGGTGCCAAGGAGTATTGGTCCCTGCCCTGTGGAACGTAGATGTTTTGCAGAGGGTTCAGAGGTTTCTCAAACTGATCACGACAAGATTGTGTCTGTTAGAATATAGTGAATATACTCTGTATATCAATCCAAATGTGAGGAGGTTGTGTATATAACGGTGTCTTGGAGGATCACCAGTGTGTTTGTTTAAGCAGAAGATCTCACTCTTGCCCCTCCCCATGCTGATATCCTTGCTATGCTCTAGGAAGATACAGCCTCTCAAAATGCTTAAAAACAGTCACCTCTACTCATTTGCTTGGGTGCAGAAGTTCCCCTCAGAACTGAACTTGAGACCTGGCTGATGGACAA
>NW_021870867.1:0-805 GCF_006229205.1 Suricata suricatta | reverse complement strand
TTATGCAGATGTTCTCAGCATATTGTGAAGAATGGGTATAGAATAGTAGATGCAGGGCGGGTTCGTCTTAAAAACTGCTGTGCACACACGTGCAAGAAAAGCCTAGAACCACTCTAACGTGGCATATCCACTTTGGAATCAGTGTGGCATTTTCTAGTGGAATGTGATGGCGTGTTTCCTCTTTGGCCCATCAGTTTTACTGCTTGATGTGTATCCTAAATTTCTCCTATATGTTCCTCCCGCACGGAGCTATAGGAATATTGCTAGTGACTTGCAGCAGCCCGATCTAGAGCAGCTCAGCGTGCATCCGCAGTAACAGGGGCGCACACGCGGCAGCGCAGTCGCGCAGTGGAGTGGTCCACGGCGTCAAAGATGAACGCGCTGCGGTGACACGTAGTGATGTGAGTAGTTCTCATGGTCCCATTCCTGAGCACCAGAAGTGAGGCAGAAGGAACACATACAGACTGCCTCGGGGGCAAGCTTGGGGCGCAGACGTGGGGAGCCGCTGCAGAGCAGGCGGGAGAAGGCCCCCGGGACCGGGCCGGCGGCTGCCGGCTGGGTGTGTGCGGGCGCGCGGCCCGCGGCAGCCTCTGGGTTCTCAGCCCGGAGGGCGGTTGCGTGGGCACCGTGTTGTGTGTATTCTACCATCTGTATGCCTGCTCTCCTGATTTAAGCAAAGGAGAACACCAAGGATTGACCCTGTAGATGGGAGAATAAATTGATGAAGACTGTCTGGACAGCAGTCTCTATCAACAGCCGAAGTAAACCCATCATTTTTTCTTTTTAAGTTTTTTAAGTTTTTTTA
>NW_021870866.1:0-805 GCF_006229205.1 Suricata suricatta | reverse complement strand
GGGTTTACCTGTCCACCGGGCTCTACTGCCGGAGAGGCCCGTCATCCTGGGGTCTGCTCAGGGCTCCCCCTGCACTCCCATCCACGCGGTCCAGTGCCTTCCTGCCTTTTCGGTTCTGGAGGCAAACTGTTCTTCATTTACAACTTTGAGCAATCCCATTCGGCTGTTGCTAGTGAGCTGGCCCGCCTAGACGTGGCCATGAGCTCCAACAGGATTTGCGTCTGTCCGGAGCTTGGTGGGTCAGGGCTCCCTTGGCTCAGAGGACCCAGCGGCAGCCTGGAGTCTCTGCACTGCCCACGAGGACCTTGAATCGTTTCTGGTGCCCCGCAATGTACCCCATCTGATCGCCAGCCGCCCTGGGAGCGGGTGTGCTGGGCCCACTGCAGGTGTCACTCAGGCCTGTGACACTCATCCAGCGGCCCACTCACTGTGGGTCATGGCGTCTACACTGGAGGGTCAGCCTGGACACAGACCAGGGCTCCTGTCTACACCATGCCCGTGGGTGCCGTGTCCCTGGTTCCTGGGCTATGGCACCTACGCTGTGCATGTCACTGCTTGTCCTTTTGGGTTTCGATGTCCACCTGGGGGGACAGTCTGGGCCTGGGCCCAGACCCCCCGTTGCAGTGCCACGCCTACCGGGTTCTTTGCCGTGGGGTCCCTCACCTTGGTGTGGGTGCTTCAACAATTTGGCGGTTGCCTTCTTGGCACCTTGGGAGCATCAGGCCCCTGCTGTCCCCGGGGGCAACATGCCCTGCAGTGCCCGAGCAGCCCTGGAGGGCAAGTCAGTTCCCAGGGAGCCCCATCC
>NW_021870865.1:0-805 GCF_006229205.1 Suricata suricatta | reverse complement strand
AGGCCCTGTGTGCACACCGTATTGCCGTCCCACATGGAGTTCTGTGCCAGTGTTCAAAGCTGCCCGGTAGTTTGCAGCTGGTAAAAACAGGAGGGTCATTGAACTTGTAACGGGGTGTCCTAGGACCTCGGGACACTCGACAGCACTGCACAGCCCTCGGGCATTGCTCTCTGAGGTGTGCAGTGCCTTTCCACTGGCTTCTTTGCTACAAAGGCAACAATGTTGTACTTGAAATCTTTCCTTTAAATTGGTAAAGAAATCCTATAAATGGTGGACTAATTTAATAATTTGGGAGCCTGCTTCACTCAAATAACCATCCACAGTTATATTGACATCTAGGATTTTGCGTATTTCATAATCTTACTTGACACTCTCTTCACAATTCAGCAAATTAGTTGTTTTATCTTGAAGTCCTGCCATTTTAGAAAGCCGGCGCAGAGTACAGAACGAAGCCCTTGGTGTAACATTTCTTCAGAGTTATGGCCCACGGATGCTCCCTTCTGCCTCCCGTCATAGACTTTAGCCCCACCAATGGTTCCGGATTCCTTGAATGGGATACGCACTTTCCCACTTCATCTGCCTAGAAGGTGGTTTTGTACACCCCCTGCGCATCTCTTCCCCTCAGAGGGCACCGCCAAGACTGCCTCCCCTTCCCCCAAGAAGGCCTAGGAGACCAGACAGGAAGCTTAGGCACCTTCCTCCCTCTTCCTCCGCCCTCAATAGGAGGAAGGAGGCAGAAGGGGAATTGTCAGGCTTTCCTGCCTGCGTTCATCTAGATTTCAATGTGGTCCTAAGGGTTCAAGGA
>NW_021870864.1:0-805 GCF_006229205.1 Suricata suricatta | reverse complement strand
TTTTTTTTTAAGTTTATTCTGAGAGAGAAAGAGAATGGAGAAGGAGCACAGAGAGGGAGAGAGAATCCCAAGCAGGCTCCACACTGTCAGTGTGGTGGGACTGGCTGAGATTGTGACCTCAGCTGAAATCAAGAGTCAGATGATTACCTGACTGAGCCACCCAGGTGCCCCATCCTCTCTGTGGCATTTCATGGGGGCAAGAATCTACTGATTCTTGGAAGTGGCCAAGAGCATCACTACGAAGGAAGAAAGAAAGCAGCAGTGCTATTAACAATTTCATGAAACTGGGGAGACAAAATTGGAGTTTGTGACTAGAGTGTTGCCAAGACTTAAGTCCTTATTCCCAGAAAAAAGGGAGAGAATGAGAAATGAGCATGAAACTCAATTTTTCCTCAAAGTATCTTCTAAATTTATAAGCAGCATAGGATACCAGTATAAGAAGCCAAGCAAAAGGAGGCCGAGAAGCACAGTGAAATTTTCTACAGTGTTTTGTTACTGTGTAGACAAAAATTTGGATTTAGGAAATCAAAACTGGAGAGGCTCTATGATCCACTCCAGGTTCTAGGTTTATTTCCCTGGAGACATAGGAGAAAAACAAAGATACCTAGCACCTTACAAAGACTGAAAACAATGATCAGGTGGCTCATCATCGATTAGCTTAAGGTGGTCTTCCAACTTTATGGCCTACCAGAGGATTGGTGAAACTATTTTGGAACAAGGTAATATCATTCAGAGGCCTCACGGTGTTTTTATGTACAATTTATACTATTTAATAAAACATACACAAAAAAGCAGGTTACAAATT
>NW_021870863.1:0-805 GCF_006229205.1 Suricata suricatta | reverse complement strand
TAAAACTAGGAAAAAAGCAAAGTCTTAACATTAATTCAGGAAAAAAAGAAACAGTAATGTGTGCCTGGGTGACTCAGTCGGTTAAGGGTCCGACTTCAGTTCAGGTAATGATCTCGCAGTTCCTGATGTGAGCCCCGCATCGTGCTCTGTGCCAACAGCTCAGAGCCCAGAGCCTGCTTTGGATTCTGTATCTCCCTTTCTCTCTGCCCCTCTCCTGCTTGCTCTCTGTCTCTCTTTCAAAAATAGAAAACATTAAAAACTTAAAAGGAAACAGTAAGTAAAAGTTTTCAACATCCTGTACAATCTGGATAACAGAAAATGAACTATATTGGAGTGTTTCTTCTATCTGCAGAAGGTCTTCTCAAGCCTTAAATCCAGATACACGGTGCGGATCAGGACACGTTTCTCAGAACTCGTTTTAGATTCTTGGTCTGCCACTACATAGCCACGAAACTGGGAGCTATAAAGGAAGTATATTATTACTATTATTATTATTTTTTAACATAGCATGTTATTTTGGTTTCAGCTGCACAACATAGTGATTCACCAATTTCTATACATTACGGTATGCTTGCCGCATAAATGTAGTCACCATCTGACCCTGTACATTGTTCTTGCAATATTATTGACTGTATTCTTCATGCTGTACTTTTCATTGCTGAGACTTATTTTATAACCGGAAGTTTGTACCTCTTAACCTTCCTCACCTACTTTGCCTGTCCCGCCCTCCCCCCTCCCCCGCCCCCCCATCACCTCCACTCTGGCAACCACCAGTTCATTCTCTGCGTGTGTGAGTCTTTCTGTT
>NW_021870862.1:0-805 GCF_006229205.1 Suricata suricatta | reverse complement strand
ATACAGAGAGACAGAGCATGAGAGGGAGAGGGGCAGAGAGAGAGAAGGAGACACAGAACTGGAAGCAGGCTCCAGGCTCTGAGCTAGCTGCCAGCACAGAGCCTGACGCGGGGCTCGAACCCACGAACGTGAGATCTGACCTGAGCCGAAGCCGGAGGCTTAACCGACTGAGCCACCCAGGCGCCCCTAAAATCAACTTTTTAATACTTTAGAATTATTGTTCTTTTTTTTAATTATGCAAGCCTCTATTTTGGGAATTTTCATTTCTGTCTTTGTTAGATGAGTAACTACTTTAGATCTACCTATAAACCAACAAATCTTCTCATTAAAGAGGTTTAATCTCTCTATGTTCCACCTATTGATGATAATATGTAGTAAATATATACTATTTATATAAAATATGTATTCTAAGTATATTTTCTAAGAGTTATTTGGTTCATTTTGAAAACTACCAATTTATTTTTGGTAGTCTTCTGATTCCATTTCTTATTTAAATAATTTCATAAATTGGCATTTTAAATTCTCAATCTGATTCTAAGATCTCAAGTCCTTTAGAAAAGAAGACTTTAAATCTGTTGGTTCTTTTTCTGCTGACTCTCCCTCATGGTGGTTCATTTCCTTGTATGTCTGGTAAACTTTGCTTAAAAGAACATACAAGGCTGATTTTCAATTTAAGATAAGTGCATTTAGAGATGACTTACAATTGTTTTCCTTATGCTACGAAAGGGAGCACTACCACTATGGCAACCTCTTGAGTTCATTTCAGACTCCTCAGCTTATTTGATGAAATTCAGATTTATCTTCC
>NW_021870861.1:0-805 GCF_006229205.1 Suricata suricatta | reverse complement strand
ATGGTCTGTAGCCGCTCATCGAGCTGGGGACTGGGGGCTTCGGAGTCCTACCGCCTGGCTCTCCTCTTGTGACCTGGCTTCCCTAGTCAGAGTCAGCTCAGGGACAGCAGCTGAAGGTGGAATGCGCGTTGTGATCTCCTTGCCAGATCTCCCCACTGTCACTTCCTTCGTGTGCTATTTGTGAGAAACAGATAAACAGATATTTGAAACTAAATCCAGCCCACACTCACGCGGAAAGAAATGAAGCCTTATCTTTTTCTGTGTGCAGGGAGGAATGTGAAAAATTTGCAGACACATATTTATAGCATCATAATATGTTTTTACTGAACACGCTGTTTCTATTGAGCGTATGGTTGGGGCTCGCACCGGTGAGGGAGACAAGTGGACTCACTTGGGGTCTGTTTTGACAGGGGATGGAGCAGGACAGGACAAATAGTTGTTATTTTAAATTCTTTTATAGTTTATTTTTGAGACAGAGACTGAGCATGAGTGGGGGAGGGGCAGAGAGAGAGAGGGAGACACAGAATCTGAAGCAGGCTCCAGGCTCTGAGCTGGCAGCACAGAACCCTACGCAGCGCTCAAACTCACAAACCATGAGATCATGATCTGAGCCTAAGCCAGCCGCATAGGCTGAGCCGCCCAGGTGCCCCGACAAATAGGTGTCTTATGTCTGTCCTGACGATTGCCAATGGACAAACACACGAAACCAACACAACACTCGACATTGGGAATGTCATGTCACATTGTAAACTTTAAAAACTTCTTTTGGGGGGGGGCGTCTGGGCGGCTCAGCCGGTTAAGCATC
>NW_021870860.1:0-805 GCF_006229205.1 Suricata suricatta | reverse complement strand
CAGGCACTCAACAGATTTAAATTAAAGGAGAACCAGAATCTGTAATCATCAGACATGGAGAACACGAAGAAGGAATGCTTGCTACAAAGAGGGTTGGAGTACAGGGGAAAATGGGGTACCTCTCCTATAAGTTCCCCCTGAACCCATTTCCCTTTTCCCAATTCCTATTTCTCCGTCAGCTCCTTCAGCTGTCCCTGGAGGCTCCTTACTGGGCACTAAGGATGCTTGTACCACGTCTCTCCCTCTGGAGCACCATCAACAGCCACCTACCTTCCATCAAAGACACAACAGTGGTTCCTCACATTCGCTGAATCACAGACACCTATGAGGTCGGTCGCCTCAAAAAATGTCCTACTCTCTTCTAGCCCCCATCCATGGACCCTGAGTAGGAATCCCAGAGGAGGACCATCTGAATGGCAAGGTGGTAGATGGGTAATGCTTTTGATAATTTCTGTTTCCCTCAACTGTATTGTGCAGGGTGGTCGTTGTTCTCTTCCCACTTTTACTGAAAGTGGGGAACAGTGGACTCCAGACAAAGTATGTAGATACCAGAGAAGCAACCCAAAGAATAAAACATCTGGGAATTTAAAAATAACATTTTATGACTCCAACAGAAGCAGACTGAACAAACAAATGAACAAGCAAACTTATAGAAGAGAAAAAAAAAAAACCAACAGTGATTGGGAATCCTGAGAAAGCCTACCACAAATCCAGCTTATAACACACAGATAAACATCTTCCTCAAATGCTGTGTTCAGAAACACCCTATCCATGTCCAATAATAGTCTGTGATTATTTCAATGGA
>NW_021870859.1:0-1644 GCF_006229205.1 Suricata suricatta | reverse complement strand
AAAAAATATAAGCAAACTATTGTTCTTTAGTCTCGGTCCAGAATCCCACATATGCACAATGGTGAGATGGTCAAGAAAGACCCAGATTTAAGACCTAGGAGACAAAACTTACTTCTCCAGCAACAGGGGCACAGTGCAAAAGTTGCTTTCGTTTTTCTGCTTTGGGGGCACTCAACTAGAGGCTTAGGTAGATCCGCATAGTTTGAAAGGCAAGACTTAGACATGGGAGGCTCCGTGAAAATGCTACATGTTAACCCATGGGATCAGGTGTGAAATCTAGAGGGCAATCTTTGGAAAACACCAACAAGGACCATCAGTCCTCTTACTCAAATAATGCTAGGTGGGATATGTGCCATATCCCCAAACTGTGACAGATCTCAAAACTATATCCATTTGGCAGGGGGTGAGGGGTCATCTTCCTATGTTTCCTCTCTAGTGACAGCAATGCCAGACAGCCAGTTCCTTTAACACAAACCAGTCCCACTTCACTGCCCAGGCTCACCCACAGCAACAACAATGTGTAGGTCAACCAAAGACTACATTTCCCAGCCTTCCCCGCAATTAGGTTGGGTCATGTGACTGTGTGTGACCCATTAGACAGGCATGGAAATGACATGAGCACATCTAGGCTGGACACTGAAGTATCTCGTGCAGTCTTTCCCACCTCCTCTTCCCTGCCCATGGAGCCCTGGAAGCTGTAAGTTCCATGAAGCATAGCTGTAAGACAGAAGTACCCCAAGCACCCCACTCATTGCTCAGAGAAGAGCTGCTCAGAAGTGCCACTCAACTCACACCTGGTGGTGATCTGAGGCAGCAATAAACCTCTATGGGGTTAAGTCACTAAGATTTCAAGACTGGTTTTTAACTATGGCAGAGCTGAGCGAATTCTGAGCACATACCATGCAATTTACTTCAGGTTTTCATTAGGGCCCTTATTATCTACACCTGCCTAAATGAGTGTGCATGCTCCACACTGCTCTCCTTGGTTCCCTGCACTACCAAATCATCTTCTTGATCAAAAAGGGTAATGTGGTTCCTGCAAGATTTCTTTCAAAACACCACCTCATGTAAGGATAAATAGATCAATAAAACAGAATAGAGCATCCAAAAATAGACCCACACATACGTGGTCAATTGATTTTCAACAAAGGCACCAAGACATTCAATAGGGAAAGGCAAGTCTTTTCAACTAATGCTGCTAGAACTGCTTACATGTAAGGAAAAAAAAAAAGACCTTCAACTCCAACTCCTCCTCACTCTATATACAAAAATAAATCTGAGGTGAATCATAGACATAAATATACAAGAAGCACAAAACTTCTAGGAGAAAGCAGGACATTGGAGTAGAGTTTTTTCAGATAAGGAGAGTGACTGCTGTGGTGTACCACCCAGGTTTGCTACATCAGACCAAGACGCTCATCCCCCCAGCTGCACGTGCTGACGGTTGTGGCTCACAGCTGAGTCTCTCCCCAGATGTTTCCGTCAGCGAAAAAAATCAACCTCGCAGTTACAGTCCATTCCCAGGGGCAGCTGTTATCCATTGATGAGGGATACAACGACCTGCCCCCTCTGCCTCAATTTGGAACAACTCTGAAGGGTTAGCCCATGAGAAATGAAACAGAGGCTCACAAAAAGAGTCACAAA
>NW_021870858.1:0-805 GCF_006229205.1 Suricata suricatta | reverse complement strand
AGAGAGTAACAAGACTTTCTCAGATCTTGTAGAACATGAGAGCTGAGGGAAGTGAAAGCTTGGGGAAAGAAACAAGTGGCAAAACTCACACCAGCTCTCACCAAGAGCCTAAGGGTCCAGTCTTTGGAACAACAGCAATGTAAGGTAGGACATGGAGAGACAAGCCATTTTTGTACCTAGTTTTAGAAAGCATTTTTCTCTAACATTGTGTGATTTCTTCAGTTAGGCTTTAATTTCTCTTGTAAAAAATAAATTGTTTTTTCTTGGGGCAGGGGCTCACATAATTTTAAAGTATCACAGAAAATTTCAGGCATGTAACGTTGCTGACAGTTCATTATTTGAATGATGTCATCACCTGGTGTCCATTGTTCAAGTCTCTAGTGAAACTGTTTATGAAAAGGCTGCATCGAATGGGAAATGAGAAACAGAATCATGGATGAATCTCAGCCTGATATACCTATGACCATGTAGTTATGTAATGTCCTCAAAGACAGAGAGAAAGGGCCTGAAGGGATACTTGACCAAATTATAACTGAGAATTTCCCAAATCTGGAAAAAGAAATAGACATTCAAATTCAAGAGGCACAAAGAACCCCCTTAAGACGTAACATGAATCGGCATTCAGCACGACATATCATAGTGAAAATGGCAAAATATAAAGATAAAGAGAGAATTCTGAAAGCAGCTAGGGAGAAAAGGGCCCTCACATACAAAGGGAAAACAATCAGAGTGGATACAGACCTATCTAATGAAACTTGGCAGGCCAGGAAGGAATGGCAGGAAATCTTCAATGTGATGAGCAGAA
>NW_021870857.1:0-805 GCF_006229205.1 Suricata suricatta | reverse complement strand
TCCAATCCCAGCCTTGTTAAATCTTGTGAAGAGCCCTTGCCACCACCACCATCTCCTCTACTGCTTTTCTTTTTTTTTAATCTTAAAATGTTCTTTAAATTTAGTTTTGAGAGAGTGAGCACATATGGGGGAGGGGCAGAGAGAAAGGGGCAGAGGATGAAGTGGGTTCTGTGCTGACAACAAAGGACCTGATATGGGGCTCAAACTCATGAACTGTGAGAGCATGAACTGAGCCAAAGTCAGATGCTTACTGACTGAGCACCCAAGCGCCCCTAGTCCTTTTCCAGCATGAAATGCAGTGAGGCTTCCCTTTTCTGATCTCCCTACATTAAAGCAAATTAGTCTACATCTGTTGCTGGTGGAAAGTGAATTAAATTAAAGTCTTGAGTGCAGTCACCTGTGGGTGTAACATTCATTTTTTTTTTTATTTGCTAAGTGATGTCCTCGGCCAACAGCTAATGTTCTTGGTTGTGCTTATTTGTAATTTGCCTCCATGTGTCATTAATAAACAACCACCTAGAAAAAGAAATGTATAGAAGCTGACCATAAGAAATCTATTGATCTACCTAATGTAAGCCCCTTTTTTCTTTTTTCTTTATATATTTTTAAAATTTTTTTAAACATTTATTTACTTTCGAGAGACAGAGACAGATCATGAGCAAGGGAGAGGAAGAGAGAGAGAGGGACACACAGAATCCAAAGCAGGTTCCAGTCTCTGCTGTCAGCACAGACCCCGAAGTGGGGCTTGAACCCACTAACAGTGAGATCATGACCTGAGCCGAAGTCCGACATTTGACCGACTACG
>NW_021870856.1:0-805 GCF_006229205.1 Suricata suricatta | reverse complement strand
TAAAAAATTTTTTTAATTTTTTTATGTTTTATTTATTTTTGATACAGAGAGAGACAGAGCATGAGAGGGGGAGGGACAGAGAGAGAAGGAGACACAGAACGGAAGCAGGCTCCAGGCTCTGAGCTAGCTGTCAGCACAGAGCCTGACACGGGGCTCGAACCCACGAATGTGAGATCTGACCTGAGCTGAAGCTGGAGGCTTAACCGACTGAGCCACCCAGGCGCCCCTAAAAAAAATTGTCTAAACCTCTCTGAGACTCCGTTTCCTGACCTGTAGAGCTGGCATTTTATTCTGCCCTCAGAGGGGTGTGGTGGGAACTGAAAGAGACAGTACGCAGACTGGTGAAGATCAGAGAAATGTACGGGAAGTGTCACACCCACATCCTGCCTCCCAGCTTCGTGCTCCTGCTCGTGCAGAGTGACATCCACTGGTCTAAATCCAACCCATGCTTAGACCCAATTTGTGTGTCATCCCCTGCAGAAGAAGGCCCCTGCTCTCTGGGACAGGAAAATTCCTGTCTGCTGCGTGTTTTTTGTTTTCACTGAGGTTATTAGTGTGTATCCTAATAGCTGATATTTATCCCGTGCTTACCACGTGCCAGGTCCTTTTCTACATTTTGTGTGTTTAGTTCCTCATTTAACCCTCACAAAGATCTTACTTTATATATCTGCATTTATGTTGCAGGAAAGAGACTTGCTGAGAGGTTAAATAATCATTCACGGCCAGACACCTAGTAAGTGGTAAAGCCTGATGCAAACCCAGTAAGTGTGACCCCAAAGTCTAGTACTTTACCACAAAACTTTGT